>NC_084562.2:39873254-39970754 GCF_033978685.3 Nerophis lumbriciformis
TGGAGGGGACCGCAGATGTGGGGACCCCCCCCTAGGCGACCGGTGCAATGGACGTCGAGTGGATCTAGCATAATATTGTGAGAGTCTAGTCCATAGTGGATCTAACATAATAGTGAGAGTCCAGTCCATAGGAGACCATCCCGAGCGGAGACAGGTCAGCAGCGCAGAGACATATATATACATATACGTACATATATACATACATATAGTCAAAGTTTCTGTAGTTTATCCGTTATACATTGCTCAATACCAGGATAGAGCGGAATATATGTTAGGTCAGGAAAAAACACAGAGGCTATTTCATCCCTACAAGCCTGTTTTGCAGGCTCTTCAGGGGATTTTCCCCTGAAGATCAAGGAAACTTGCGAAACAGGCTTGTACATACATATATATATATATATATATATATATATATATATATATATATATATATATATATATATATATATATATATATATATATATATATATATATATATATATACATATATTTATATATATATATATATATATATATATATATATATATATATATATATATATATATATATATATATATATATATATATATATATATATGTAATTATTTATTTTTTTCAGTTTTTATCTTGTCCGTCTCTTGTCCCCACAATTTCTCCTTCTTTATATTCCCTCCTGCTCTGGTCCAGCAGCGTCAAACACTAAGTAATTTAATTATTCATTTAATAAAGTCAAATACAAATAAGGTAACAGGAGAAGTATCCCAAACTGCTCTTTTGTAAAGTAAATCTATACAGCAGATATGGGGCAATCTACATCAACATTATAAATCTACATCAACATTATAAATCCTACTCAGTGGCCTAGTGGTTAGAGTGTCCGCCCTGAGATCGGTAGGTTGTGGGTTCAAACCCCGGCCGAGTCATACCAAAGACTATAAAAATGGGACCCATTACCTCCCTGCTTGGCACTCAGTATCAAGGGTTGGAATTGGGGGTTAAATCACCAAAAATGATTCCCGGGCGCGGCCACCGCTGCTGCCCACTGCTCCCCTCACCTCCCAGGGGGTGATCAAGGGTGATGGGTTAAATGCAGAGAATAATTTCGCCACACCTAGTGTGTGTGTGACAATCATTGGTACTTTAACTTTAACTTTAAATGATAAATGGGTTATACTTGTATAGCGCTTTTCTACCTTCAAGGTACTCAAAGCGCTTTGACACTATTTCCACATTCACCCATTCACACACACATTCACACACTGATGGCAGGAGCTGCCATGCAAGGCGCTAACCAGCAGCCATCAGGAGCAAGGGTGAAGTGTCTTGCCCAAGGACACAACGGACGTGACTAGGATGGTAGAAGGTGGGGATTGAACCCCAGTAACCAGCAACCCTCCGATTGCTGGCACGGCCACTCTACCAACTTCGCCACGCCGTCCCCCAATGACGAATTATGAGTTACCCGAGCAGCTGGACAGGACATGTTTACAAAAAAAATAATTGAAAAACTAAAATTGTGTTTTTCTATTTTTACTTGGGACGTCCTGCGGGCCAGATTGTGGACACTGGTGGGCCGAATCTGGCCCGCGGGCAATAGTTTGGGGATCCCTGCTGTACAATCTACAGCCTGTGTAATGTATTTAACGTACAAGTGACATCATTATTTTTGCCAATCTGGCAATAACTACAGAACATTTATATTTCAAGGTGCTGTAATTTTTTTTTTTTTTTAGCAACATGTCATATGCAAGAACAATATTATTAATGATGTACTGAATGAATTAATGAATGTGGCTGCCAGTATGGAGGATTATGAATTCAAGCTCAAAAACTTCTTCAAACTGGACCTTCAGACAAAACAGAGGATGATCATTATGTGTGTCCCAAACCAATATTGAGACCGATCCGATATCAGAAACAAAATAATACAAGTATCGGATGATATTGACTTGCATCTAAAATCTCGATTTACTATAAGTTTCGATACAAGCAGTCAGTCGTGCAGCATGTTACTTGTGCAAACCTGTGCAGGTCTAGAAAACGATCAAGCACCCTCTTTTCCTGCTGATTGTATTGAGCTGTGTGTTGCGTTACAAAATCTGCGTTCCAAGAACGTCGACTTATTAGTAATTCCAAGAGTCCAAAAAAAGCATGCAGACTCTAGGGCATTTTCTAGTCGGGCTCCAGTACTCTGGAATGCCCTACCGGCAATAGCGAGAGCTGCTACCTCAGTAGAAGAATGTAAGTACCATCTTACAACTCATTTATATATTTGAGAGAGATCCTGTTCAGACCAGTTGACCTGCCGCTTTTCTTTTCTGCTCTGTCCGCCCTCTCTTGTACGGAGAGGATACCAGGTGTTTAGGGATACTTTCTGGGGACGTACCAGCCAGGAAGAGTTGCTAGCTGTCCTAAGTCGTGACTCAAGGTTGATCACTCTTTAATGCACAACAGGTGACGTCTTTGCGTTGCCGACTTGCCTACATGGAAGAAGATACCGACAACTCTCACATTATGTATTGATGTAACAGTTCAATAGTTGTACCCACTCGGCATCCATTGCATCCGAGCCGGGTACCCAGATCTTTGGCCCTTTCCCAAGGTTTCTTCTTTTTCCTAGCTCAGGCTACTGAAGTTTTGCCTTGCATGGATGTGGTTTCAGATCAGGGGATGTTGTTGTGGTTTGTGAAGCCCTTTGAGGCACTCGTGATTAAGGGCTATATAAATGAATTGTGATTGACTGATTGATACAGTTAGCAAGTAAGTCTACGTTTACACCGCAGGGTCAAATATCCAATTCGGATGTTTTTTGTCAAATCCAATCTTTTTAATGGCCGTTTACATAATAAAAAAACAAAAAAAAGTTATTTCTAATGTGAATGCAATCTGACCCGCATGTGGACATAACATCATGACGTCGCATGCAATGCAGTGTTTACAGAAGTATACATGGCTTTCACTCTTGTCGGTCTTGGTACCGGCACATTTGTGGCAATTTCAAGGATTTTGTGCAATCAAAGTCAACATTTTCTGAACCGAATTATTGCGGTTACAGGATTAAGAAGGAAGAGGACAAGTATTTTGGCTCAAGATATTTTGCTTCGATGTCTGCTTGGAGAGCGTGTCTGTGGGCAAGCAGTCGGAGACATGAGAGGTGGAACTTTCACGTAAGTTCCTAAAACATAATTTTCATCTGTTTTCTGCTCTGTTGTCAACTATTTATTTTGTAACCGTCTATTCTGGTGAATAATTATGACATGTTTTGGCGAATAATTATGACGCTTATATAACGGCGTGGTCGCATGGTGATGCGCGGATTGTTCTTCCAAGATTGCAGCACAAACTCCGGAGGCAAAAGTGCAGGTAAGACAGTGATTTATCTTATAAATCAGGCAGGAACAAACAAACAAAGCACGGGGAGTTAATGCGATAGCTAACAAAAACAGCATAAGGCAAAGCTTATTTTAGGAAAATGAAGGGGCGGCGACATCACTTGTTGCGTGTAAACAAATAAAAGCACCAGACTGAGTTAGGCGAAAAGGCAGGACTAAATAGCTCTCTGATTAGTGCCCAGGAACAGGTGAGCGTCCCGAACACTAATCAGAGGCCGGTGACACTAATCAGCACCCATGACAACCGACAAACACAAAACATGGGTGCTGAAACAGAACTTAAACCACACATGAATCAAAACCTAAATAAACTTAAACAAACTATGATTCGGGCAACGGATCATAACAGCTTATTGCTTTTTGTTCTGGTCGGATAAATGCGACCTGAGCGCAGTAGCGTTCACATTGACGACACATCGCATATACAGTACATCCTATTTATATCCACATACGAAAGAGGCCTGGGTCGGGTATAAAAATTCGGAATTCACACGAACATGTCCTAAAGGTTGGTCTTTCCTTGTATTTTAGTGAAATCATTTACAAAAGGTAAACATGGTACACTGTAAAAAAAAATTCTGTAAAAAAAAACGGTCATCTACTGGCAGCTACGGCTGCCAAACGAAAACCATAAAATTAAAGTAAAACATTGTAAACCAAATAATGATCAAAAACATTATATTTACAGAACATTTCATTAAAAGTTTTGCGGAAAAATATCGTAATTTTACAGATTTTTACTAACTTATTAAGATCAACCACCTTTAATAAAGTGACGATGCAAACAGTTCTGCAGAAAAATACCTTTATTCTACAGTTTTTCCAAATTATTACGATCAAACACCTTTAATGAAGTCACAATGCTGGCAGTTCCACAGAAAAATACCATTATTTTACAGATTTTTTCTGAATTGTTAAGATCAACCACCTTTAATAAAGTGACGATGCAAACAGTTCTGCAGAAAAATACCTTTATTCTACAGCATGGGTGTCAAACTCTGGCCTGCGGGCCAAATTTGGCCCGCAGTGTAATTTCACTTGGTCCTTGAGGCGATATCAAATTAACACTACAGCTGGCCCACCGATTATATATTGCGGCAGTGCCGTGGTAACGCCGCTAATTCTAATACTTGCCAACCCTCCCGGGAGTCTTCCAAACTCCAGCCAGCCAGCCAGCCAGCTAGCCAGCCAAGTGCTGGCCCAGTGACATAACATGTGCGGCTTCTGCACGCACACACAATTGAATGCAACGGATACTTCATCAACAGCGATACAGGTTACACTGAGGGTGGCCGAATAAAAAACTTTAACACTGTTAGAAATATACGCCACACTGTGAATCCACACCAAACAAGAATAACAAACACATTTCGAGAGAACATCCGCACCCTAACACAACATAAACACAACAGAACTAATACCCAGAACCCTTTGCAGCACTAACTCTTCCGGGACGCTACAAGGTGTGTGTGTGTATTGTTATTTTATTTTCAAATGTATTATTAGCCTGTGGAAAATGTTTATTTTGATATTTACTTCAGAAGGCTGCACATAGAAAAGAGGCATTCAATTTTTATTTACATTGTATTTGATATGCCATTGATATTTTTGAATTATTATTATTATTATTATTTGAAACTCGATTTTGCATGTCACTATAAAGTTATATAAGCCTTGCTTGTTCAATATTCAATGCAAAACTTGTTTGGGTCCCTATTAAAAGGTTAATTTGTTCAACCTCGGCTTTGTTCACTTTTGAATTTTGGCCCACTCTGTATTTGAGTTTGACACCCCTGTGTTAGATTGTTAGTATAGATATAGACTTTTATATAACAAGCTACATATTTAATGAAAGATAATTACTGTAATTTTACATGAATTTGAAAGTAGTTTAAGAAAACAGAAAATGCTATGTATAATTAATTTGGTATTTTTCTGTAAAAAAAAATAGAAATATACATAGTTTGTCATTACTGGCATATTACTTAAAATAACAGGCTAATTGTTTATTTACAGATAATGTCTTCAATTCTAAAGTTTTATAAACTATTTTTTAAAAATAGAAAAATTACAGTAGAAATTTAGAGTAAATTAACCATAAAAATAGGATTTTTTTTTTACAGTGTAGGCTATAGGCTACTAAGAGCTATCAGCAAGTATGATGGTTGAGTCTGTAACTGGGCCTGACGTCACATGCAACACGGGTACTAAAATATGGTACAGTTTGAGTTTATGTGAATCGATACAGACGACATTTGGACAGTACTTATAAATGTCCCAAATGCGTTACTCATCTCTACTATCGCTGTCTGTTGCTTTACTGCCTGTCCCTACACCCCCAGGTTCTCCCATCAGATTCCACAATTAGATCATTGCTATTCCTGCACTCGATGCTAATCCGGCCCATCCAGCACCACACAAACAGGCATTAAAATGCTCTTAGAATCTACTGCTGCATTTCACCTCCCTATATCTCCCGACCCATACGCAACCTGTCACTATTGTTTCATTTATTTCATCTTTGTCTGTCCCCTCTCTAACCATTATTGTTTGGTATCTTTAAAAATAAAACCACAATGCAGCTTGTACAGGACGAGCATCGCAGATTCACCGGTACTGTTTTGACAAAAATAAACATACAGTCCACCTCACATAGATACATTAACACAGGCATTATTAGACATATTGCATGTTTGGTTTTGGAGTTATGTTTATACAACTTTCATATTTAGTATGACAGTTATACTGTCATATTGAGTAAAAAAAAAAAAATTTTGTATTTGCAAACCTTACAAAAGCATACGTTTCTAGTAAAACTCACAAACATACATTATTTCAGGCATTATTAGCTATTTTACATGTTTGGTTTAGGAGTTATGTTCAATGTCATAATGAGTGTGACAGTCCACCCATACTGCATGACTAAACCGCCGAATAAAAAAAACAATCTACTGTACAGTAGGTCAATATATGCAAAGCTGTCTCACTGAAACAACAACTAGCTTTGTGTTAGATCTGACAAAAGAATTGAGTGTAATATCTACTAATACAGCTCATTAATAATGAATTAATCTTGTTTTTACAATATGCCGAGAGCCAAAAATGCGCCCCCAGGCAGCACTTTAGACAACCCTGATTCAAGCTATTGCGTGTTCACTGAACCTGACATACATGTTTTGAGTAGACACACAAAAGCACAGGAAAGACATACAAACTCCTACAAAAAATGCCCGCGCTGTCACACAAACCTCTTCTTTGAGCGCCTCAGCAGACACGTTGCCCTATAATATCTTACTTTGCGAGAATTTCTAAGCGAGTTTAAAGGTTGCAGAGAGGTCCTTGAGGCAAAGTGGGACTTCATAAACATACATATATATGTCTTGTTGATCATATGCTGACCCAGGGAGGAACACAATAAGGCTCCCATGTCTCATGATGGATGAGGCTTTTGCTACGATGGCAGCGAAATCAGCACTCCCCACTGAAGGAAAGAAATCACTCAGTGACCATCCCCCCCTCAACATGAAGGTTATATACAACTAAAGTAGTCATTTATATAGTGTTTGACTGCTTTGATGCTCTGGCAATAGACCTTGTAGTTAATGTTTTAAATGTACGGAGTAGGGATGGGCAACGTTCCCTCTAAGGTGCTCGCCTGTGCGATTGCGCACTGCTCAAGCGTCCTCTGCGCATGGCAAATCTATGCCACACACAAAATCAAATAAAAAAATAAGCACATAACAATTTTCGACACACGGACACGACAGAGAAAACAGTTTACGTCATCATTGTTCAAATATTGTAACGTCTGTCGAGACGCTTTGAGGACATGAATTCCATCGATCCCTTTACTGAGCAAAACTCTTTATTGTCGACCATAAACACGTCACCAAAACATTAGTAAAAAAAATGATATCTAGCAAAACTGGTCATTTTCTGCAGTACAAACCAGACCAAAAGCAACTTTGTTATATCAACAGCAGCCGCTCTCTCTTTCTCACTTGCGCCAACACATGCACATATGGCACTTAGCCAGTGATGCGTTTACAGCCACACAAAAAGTCGGACAACTCCAACACCACACATAAAGTGTCATTCCAGGTCGTTACACTATGATTTAACAATCAAATGTGTGCTTATTCTAGTGTCATTTATTAGGAATCTTAATTTATAAATATTAATCATGAAATGCTGTTAGTATATTAAATACATACTAATAAAAATATATTTTTTACAAACAGGAAGTTGCAGGAATGTACACATGATCCCCTGCTTACATCTCATTGTGCAATATGTGAATGTTTTAATGGGAACTAAATGCAATGTCTGAAAGGGGTACAAATTATGTCCAAAGCAGTACCTCCACTCAGACAAACAATACAAGTACACAGTTCATGAAAAACTATATTTTTTGTTATAGTCATTGTAAGTGGGCCTAAACACTTATATTAGAAAATAATCTCATGGAAATTACTGCTGGCTGTCATTTGATTATAATAATAAGACAATGTTGTCTGCCTATCTGTGTTGGCCCTGCGATGAGGTGGCGACTTGTCCAGGGTGTACCCCGCCTTCCGCCTGATTGCAGCTGAGATAGGCTCCAGCACCCCCCGCGACCCAGAAAGGGACAAACGGTAGAAAATGGATGGATGGATGGAGATTGAACTTGTTATTTAGTCAGGTTTGGGACTGGTGTGCTGCTGGTGTAGCCACAGTGTGCACGTCTGATGTTGCTCACATGGGCTCCACTGAATGCTCAGGGAGATTTTGCGTTTTCTCACACACATGAAAAATTAGAGGGAACATTGGGGATGGGTACTTTTCACATTTGGACCAACACCTGGGGATCGATACTAATTACCAAATTCCAATTTTCATTACTTTTGTGTGTTTTCATGTGTTAGTAAATATTAATTTGTTTAATAATGAATTTTTTTTTTATTCAACATTTAACAGTGAATTGATCATGATAACTGTACTGTCCAGTTGTTATATCTTGATTTCTTACATTTGTGAGTATCATTTGTATCATCAAGTATTATGTAGACTTTGCATGCAGTTGTGGCCAAACAGCTACATTTTTGTTTCATCTGACATCACATGGACAAAGATAAGACCTTCTGGAGGAAAGTTCTGTGGTCAGATGAAACAAAAATTGAGCTGTTTGGCCACAATACCCAGCAATATGTTTGGAGGAGAAAAGGTGAGGCCTTTAATCCCAGGAACACCATTCCTACCGTCAAGCATGGTGGTGGTAGTATTATGCTCTGGGCCTGTTTTGCTGCCAATGGAACTGGTGCTTTAGAGAGAGTAAATGGGATAATGAAAAAGGAGGATTACTTCTAAATTCTTCAGGACAACCTAAAATCATCAGCCCGGCGGTTGGGTCTTGGGCGCAGTTGGGTGTTCCAACAGGACAATGACCCCAAACACACGTCAAAAGTGGTAAAGAAATGGCTAAATCAGGCTAGAATTAAAGTTTTAGAATGGCCTTCCCAAAGTCTAAACGTGTGGACAATGCTGAAGAAACAAGTCCATGTCAGAAAACCAACACATTTAGCTGAACTGCACCAATTTTGTCAAGAGGAGTGGTCAAAAATTCAGCCAGAAGCTTGTGGATGGCTACCAAAAGCGCCTTATTGCAGTGAAACTTGCCAAGGGACATGTAACCAAATATTAACATTGCTGTATGTATACTTTTGACCCAGCAGATTTTGTCACATTTTCAGTAGACCCATAATAAATTCATAAAAGAACCAAACTTCATGAATGTTTTTTGTGACCAACAAGTATGTGCTCCAATCACTCTATTACAAAAAATAAGAGTTGTAGAAATTATTGGAAACTCAAGACAGCCATGACATTATGTTCTTTACAAGTGTATGTTGACTGTTGACCACGACTGTATAATATATATATATATATATATATATATATATATATATATATATATATATATATATATATATACCTATATATATATATATATATATATATATATATATATATATATATATATATATATATGTATATATTCCGAGCTCGATAACGTCACATTATCGATGGGAAAATGCATTTTTAGATGATACGATTTGTCTGAGAGACTAGGAGACACCGAGAGTAATAAGCGGTAGAAAATGGATTAGAAAGGACAGATTTAAAAAAAAAAAATACTAATATATATATATATATATTTTTTTTTTTTTTTTTTTTTTTACTTGGCACTTCCCACGGGTAAGATTTTGGATACTGGCTGGCCGGATATGGTTTACACTGTTTGGGCCAAATTTATTACAGATTTGCGTGTATTAAAACATGTGCAAACTTGATAGCACACGCAAAGCTGATCTACCGAATTTGTGCAAAGTGGATTGCGTCAGTTAAGTGATTAAAATAAGCCGTTCAATAGATTTTGCGTCTGTCTTTTTTAGAATGCAAAATATATCCTGAACATCAGCACGCCCACAATACTGGGAGGAGTGAAGGCAAATATACCATGCAGCACGCCCAATCTGATTTATCAATGCTAACCACCGTTTTGGGAGCACTATTTTTCATTCGATTTAGCACATTTCAAAAGGAGGCGCAAACTGACACAGTTCCACACACGGCTGTCAGGGAGGAGTGCTTGCACTGCAAAGACAGACGATGGACAGAGAATCGTCCGTCCTGCGTGTACCTTTCAACATATTTGGACGGTCATTAATAAAAACTATTAGACACAATGTCTATTCAGCAACATCCTTTTATAATTTCATAGCTGTTAGGTGACTTCAGGGGCTGATTAAAACAAATTTAATTGATGTGTTTTGGTGTCATTAAATATTTTTAGTTTTTTCACATAGAATAACAATAATATTATTAACATATATCCTATGTGATAAAAACGTCTTGAAGTCTGCATTTTTTTGCGTCTTGACACACTAGTGCAGCCTCCCTCCCATCCATGCACCTTCGGCGGTAAAAAAAGAAAAAAAAAGTGGAGTCAATGTAGATGCACTGGACGGCTCCTTCTAAAATGCCCATAAAAAGTAGTAGATGTGGCCCGCATGTTTGAAAACACAACGAAAGGCCACAGGTAAGAGCATGATAACATGAATGTGCAGTAAATAGGAGTGTCTCCGTGGTGATGTCTGTTTAGTACACGCAACATCCTCATTTAAATAGGGCGGTCTGCACCACTTTTTAATTGCACACGCAGTGTTAGTAGATTGAATGCAACATGCCCACTACATGCTATTTTATAGATTGCTCACGCTGTTTAGCGCAAGGTATTTGGATTTTTAGTAAATCAGGCCTTAGTATTGTAGTTCTTACACACCAGCTGTTTGATTGTAAGGTGCATCTTAGTTGTAGTTTTCATTATCAAATTTAGAGGTGTTGAAATTGCCATGTGAAATTGCTAATGCCAATCAGTAGCATTAGCACAGCCCATTTAAATTAGCATCTACATAGCACATTTTGAAAAGTGGAGCCTTACTGTACTGTCGAGCGTTTTCTATAAAGCATACCTTCTTTCCTGGCATGGAAAATTGTAACATTACTGAGAGGCAGTCTGACTGAGTCCGCTCTGAGTGCTTGTTTCCTAGCCAAGTGTTTGAGCCAGCCGAGTCTGCAACCGGACGAGCAGCAAAAGTATTGAAATATGGCACTGTTTGATTTTACGTGAATCGATACCCAGTAGTACCGGTGGAATTCGGTCGGTGCCAAATTTGGTACCCATCCCTAGAGCATGGACTCGTTCAAATGGATTATTCAGTTTTCAAACAATTATAGACAATACAGTGGTACCTCGGTTTTCGTACGCACCAGTTTTTGTTTTGATATAATGTCTAAATTCTCGTAGGGCCAAACATTGCTTGTAATAAACTAGTTTGTTTGCCAACTTGTCATTCTGCTGAATCAAGTGCCCAAATAAAGAATCTCATGTACGGTATTTGAGACTCTGTTGCTGTAAATTAGTGTGACTGAAAAAAAAAGCCACCATAGGGCCAAAGAAACTTGCAAGTGCCAGCACTTTAATAGAGGAACACTATTGAATTCACGAAACCCGTAAAATACGAAGATTTTGTCCTACCCCCCCCCCCCCCCCCCCACCTTCTTTACTCATCGCTATTTTCGCCAACAAAATATTACATTCTTGTGTTGGCGTTGTTGGTCTGGACCCTAGAATGCAGAGCAAAGAAGATGAAGTGCAGGTAAAGCCCTTTTTAGCAGGGGAATAAAAACAAGGCAAGGCAAAGGGAATCTAGTGCAGCATGGAAGTGCACAGAAAACACAGCATAATGATCAAGCCCCGGCAAGAAGCAACAGGGGCAAATAAATAGGCTACATTAAGTGTGCTGGCAGGGAACAGAACTGAAAGTGAATGTACAGCAAAACAAGGAATCCTACAGGAAGTCGTACCAAAAGTGGAGCACTAGGACAGGAGATGATACAAAATACAGGAAAATCCATCCATCCATCCATTTTCTACCGCTTATTCCCTTTGGGGTCGCGGGGGGCGCTGGAGCCTATCTCAGCTACAATCGGGCGGAAGGCGGGGTACACCCTGGACAAGTCGCCACCTCATCGCAGGGCCAACACAGATAGACAGACAACATTCACACTCACATCCACACACTAGGGCCAATTTAGTGTTGCCAATCAACTTATCCCCAGGTGCATGTCTTTGGAAGTGGGAGGAAGCCGGAGTACCCGGAGGGAACCCACGCAGTCACGGGGAGAACATGCAAACTCCACACAGAAAGATCCCGAGCCCGGGATTGAACCCAAGACTACTCAGGACCTTCGTATTGTGAGGCAGATGCACTAACCCCTCTGCCACCGTGAAGCCCAATACAGGAAAATAGCAAACAAAATCAAAACTGTCATGTGGGATCATGACGCAGGAGTATTCAATACATTTATAAGTGATGTTAAATGCTCATTTAAATATATTGTGCATTGTTTTCTGCATGTACAAGTGTAAATATTGTTTTGTGTTAATATTTTGAGTGTCTGTAATGTATTATTTGGATTTACATGATTTCTTATGGGAACAATTGCTTTGCTTTTTGTATGATTTGGTCTTTGCCAGACCTTTCAGAACAAATTAAAGTTGCCCCTTGCCACATCGTACTTCAAATATTGCGGGTTTACCACATTGGAAACTTTTAAAAAAAAATATATTTACTATTATTAAACATATTCTACAAGACTTTGGTCTAAAATTAAGCATTTTTAGGCATAACATTGGCTTACTAAACTAAAAATATCCCAATACTAGGATGTTAGGGACTGGAGGAGACCAAACCAATCAGAGTGTGGTGTTCAGAATCATGGCCACTGATTGGCTCAGCTTCAGGAAGGATTATTAGAATAAAACAGTGTCAGTTTCACAACGATTAAAGGAGTGTAAAAGTGACAAAAGGGTGTTATTTCATATCAAGATGGCTCTCATAATGTTGAAAAAATATACTTAGAAGGTCGTTAGCAGCTTTTTTTAATATGTTCTAGCTATTGTTTTATTTTTATTTTTTTAATTTATGTATTTATTTGACAGGGACAGTACAATTGAACATTGCTACCCACAGGTAACCGATTCAAAGTACATAAGACTTCTAGCCACAGGCTAATTTGCAACCCTTGTCCCCGGTTAGGCTTTTAAAAAAAAGTTGAGAAAAGTGTAAAACATATACAGAAGGATTAAGACAAGTACAAAAATAAAAGCACATTGAAAATAATTGGCCCAATTTGTCCATACTACATGCAGTTCCAGTGTTCACACTTCTTATTTTCCTTAAGCCACTTTTTTCAGTTTTGTGGAGAAAAGTTTAATGTCCGACTGTGACTTTAACTCCAGTGGCAAAGAGTTCCACAGAAGTGAGGCCTTCACTGAGAACACAGACTGACCCCGAGTCGTCCGGCACCTTTTCACTCCCTTTTCAGCTCCCACCGACTGCAGATGGAGTCTGCACACCTTCACTACTGTATCTTTGTACTTCTTGACACATCACATCAGGGGGCTAATCCACTAAGACACTGAAAAATAGCTTTTAAAAATGAGAAATGTATAAAATCATCAAAACTCATCATGTTATATTTTCGAGTAATATATGGCAATGATGATGCTTCATTGGTTTTTGGTCAAATGTCTTTAGTGTTTGTTTGTATAACGACAACAGAGGCTTCACTACTCATTTCGTGGCCTGTCCCCAGACTGTGGCACAATAAGACATATGGGATAAAATCATTGCATGTATGTAAACTTGTGCAGCTTGAATAGATAAACACGGTCTAATAAGCCTGAAACAGTTCATATTTATTGTTGGTAACACTTTAGTATGGGGAACATATTCACCATTAATTAGTTGCTTATTAACATGCAAATTAGTAACACATTGGCTCTTAATTAGTCATTATTAAGTACTTATTGATGCCTTATTCTGCATGGTCTTATTATACAACCAGTAAGCCATCAACTAAGAGTCTTCCCTCAAAAACCTCAGAATTATTGCTTATTAGTTACCCTAACCCTAACCCTAACTCATGTATGTTCCCCTAGTGTCCAAATAACTCTAAATTAAGTCTTTGTTACTTAGAATATGTTCCCCATACTAAAGTGTTTCCTTATTTGTATGGTCTTAGACCAGTGGTTCTTAACCTGGGTTCGATTGAACCCTAGGGGATCGGTGAGTCGGCCTCAGGGGTTCGGTAGAGGTCAAGACACACCCGACTCATCGTGTAAATAAAAACTTCTCCCTATCGGCGTATTACGGATATGGCAACAGCAGAAGTCAGACTGATTTGCAGGTGTGTAATTTGGTTTGAGTTTATGCACTGTGTTGGTTTTGTTGTTTGAACAAGGTGATGTTCATGCACGGTTCATTTTGTGCACCAGTAAAAAACATGGTAACACTTTAGTATGGAAACATATTCACCATTAATTAGTTGCTTATTAACATGCAAATTAGTAACCTATTGGCTCTTAACTGGTCATTATTAAGTACTTATTAATGCCTTATTCGGCATGGCCTTATTATAGCCCTAATCATCTAACCCTGACCCTGACCCTAACCCTAACCCTAACCAAATAACTCTAAATTAAGTCTTTGTTACTTAGAATATGTTCTCCATACTAAAGTGTTACCAAAAACATATAACTTTGTCTTGAATTTGGAAAAAAAACATTTTTCACTAAAGAAGGGTTCAGTGAATGCGCATATGAAACTAATGGGATTCGGTACCTCCAACAAGGTTAAGAACCACTGTCTTAGACATTTAATTTAGCTTAGGGTCCAAAATAACACCCACAAATTTAAATTCCTTTACCTGCTCTATTTTATTTTGATTATTGTTGACCTGAATTTCATTTAATGAAAATATTTGGTTTAGAATTATGCCAAATAACAGCGCTAAACGAAGAACGACTGTAGTAACAAAATCTGAGGGATCACTGTCCAACAGTTGTCAACTTCAGTGTGATGCCTCCCTTTTGTCCACAAGTTCAATTCACTCTCTCAGCAAGGAAGTGGTGAATGAGATCCTCACTTAGATGTGACAGATTTCCCCTTTTTTTAAGATGCCTCATTTGTGCTGACCTACATCACTTTTTTCTTTCCAATCATCTTTCCTCTCAGGCCACTGGGCAGCCCGGAGCATCGTTAGGACGCTTGACTCGCTGTGATTGCTGGCGCCGACAAGCGACTTCCAGAGTTGGATATGTTAGTTGATAAAGGGTGGCAACAGCCTCCTGGCTGATTAATAATATACAGTTGCAACTCAGCTAGTACAGGAGAATGTGATTTCCACTAAGGCCATATAGAACTTCATTTGTATGACATTTACGGTAAGCTTGGACATACATTATACAGTATTGCCATTGACTTCCTGTGTGCCCGTCTTTGGGGCAGTGCGACAAAACATCAATCACCAATCAATTGTGCAACACACTATGTTTCACAAACTATATACAGTACATGTCAAGATGGATTCCAAAGGGTTCCCTGAGTTTAGCTGATGAAAAATCCTTATTTTCTGTTCATTTGTAGGGCATCGGTTCCTGCCTCATCTACTTAGCAATCATGCCATTATTGATTTTAGCCTCCAAGCATACAGACTCTGGTACAACAGCTTGAGTAAAATAAAGTAAAGCTCCACAAATGAAAACTAGTCTTGACCTACTTGTCACATTTGTAAAACAGAAACTTCAATGTGATGCATGGAACTGATATAGAAACGATAAACAGAGAAAAAAGAAGAGATCTCAAGACCATTAATGTATGTTAGTAACCTATCATTTCCATCCAGCCTTCCATCCATTTTCTTCCGCTTATCCAAGGTCGGTTTCGCGGGGGCAGCAGTCTAAGCAGGGAAGCCCAGACTTACCTCTCCCCAGCCACTTTGTCCAGCTCCTCCCGGGGAATCCCGAGGCGTTCCCAGGCCAGTCGGTGCCCGAAACACCTCATCTGGCTCCTCTCGATGTGGAGGAGCAGTGGCTTTACTTTGAGCTACCCCCGGATGATCTCTAAGGGAGAGCCCCGCCACCCGGCGGAAGAAACTCATTTCGGCCGCTTTTACCCGTGATCTTGTTCTTTCGGTCATAACCCAAAGCTCATGACCATAGTTGAGGATGGGAACGTAAATCGACCGGTAAATTGAGAGCTTTGCCTTCCGGCTCAGCTCCTTTTTCACCACAACGGGTTGATACAGTGTCCGCATTACTGAAGACGCCGCACCGATCCGCCTGTCGATCTCACGATCCACTCTTTCCTCACTCGTGAACAAGACTCCGAGGTACTTGAACTCCTCCAATTGGGGCAAGATCTCCTCCCCAACTCGGAGATGGCACTCCATCCTTTCCCGGGCGAGAACCAAGGACTTGGACTTGGAGGTTCTCTTCTCATCCCAGTCGCTTCACACTCGGCTGCAAACTGATCCAGTGAGAGCTGAAGATCCGGGCCAGATGAAGCCATCAGGACCACATCATCTGCAAAAAGCAGAGACCTAATTCTGCAGCCTCCAAACCGGATCCCCTCAACGCCCTGACTGCGCCTAGAAATTATGTCCATAAAAGTTATGAACAGAATTGGTGACAAAGGACAGCCTTGGCGGAGTCCAACCCTCACTGGAAACGGGTCCGACTTACTGCCGCCAATGCGGACCAAGCTCTGACACTGATCGTACAGGGAGCGGACCGCCACAATTTAGACAGTCCGATACCCCATACTCTCTGAGCACTCCCCTCGAATGCCCTCTCCAAGTCCACAAAGCACATGTAGACTGGTTGGGCAAACTCCTAAGCACCCTCAAGGACCCTGCCGAGAGTATAGAGCTGGTCTACCGTTCCACGACCAGGACGAAAACCACACTGTCCCTCCTGAATCCGAGTTTCGACTATCCAGTGTAGCCTCTTCTCCAGTACACCTGAATAGACCTTACCGGGAAGGCTGAGGAGTGTGATCCCACGATAGTTGGACCACACCTTCAAACAGGCAAATTCTCAAACACAATGAAAATAGCTAAAGTTGTACCAATTTATAAGACTGGAGACACACACCAACTTACACATTATAGACCTGTTGTTTTACTTCCACAGTATTCTAAAATAATTGAAAACTGTTCAATAACAGATTGGAAGGTTTCATAAACAATACTCGCTGAGAACCAATATGGATACAGAGCAAATATTTCAACATCGATGGATTTAATCGAAATAACAGAGGAAATTACAAATGCAATAGATGGTAAACAGTGTGCAGCGGCAGTGTTTATGGATTTAACCAAAGCATTTGACTCAATTAATCACAATATTTTAATAAAAAAATTGGAACGGTATGGCACCAGAGGGTTTGTCTTAAACTCGATGAGAAGTTACTTAACCAACAGGAAGCAATACATGAAGCTAGGCGAACACACGTCTACAAGGCTAAATATATCATGTGGCGTACCACAGGGATCAATACTGGGACCAACATTTAAATTTGTAATCATATTAAAGAGGTGGACTGACCAAAACAGACTGTCCTTAAACCTCAGTAAAACTAAAATAATGATATATAAATATAAATATATATAATAAAATAGACGGAATAAAAAGTGTTAGCCCAGATTCCGATCCAACAAAGGTCTTAACTCATTCTCTTTCTATGCCACATCAATGTGGAATGCGCTCCCAACAGGTATAAAAGAAAGGGCATCTCCATCCTCCTTCAAAACCGCAATAAAAGTACACCTCCAGGCAACTTCAACCCTAAGCTAACACCCTCCCCGGATTGTTAATAATCAAATGTAAACAATCAAATGCAGATATTTTTCTTATGCCTTCTGATCTCTCTCTCTCTCTCTCTCTCTCTCTCTCTCTCTCTCTCTCTCTGTCTCTGTCTATGTCCACTACTTGCTGTACATATCCTACCAAGTCAGACCTACACTGTTTCAATATCCATTTCTCTGTTCTCAATTGTTGATGACTGATGATAACAACCAAACCTAACCCCCCCCCCCCCCCCCACACCCCGAATTGTAAATAATGTAAATAATTCAATATATACACCCTGATGATTATCTTGTGTGATGACTGTATTATGATGATAGTATATATGATAGTATATATCTGTATCCTGAATCAATTTACCGTATTTTCCGCACCATAAGGCGCCCTGGGTTAAAAGCCGCGCCTTCAATGAACGGCATATTTCAAAACTTTGTCCACCTATAAGCCGCCCGGTGTTGTAAGCCGCATCTAACTGCGCTAAAGGAATGTCAAAAAAAAACAGTCAGATAGGTCAGTCAAACTTTAATAATATATTAAAAACCAGCGTTCTAACAACTCTGTTCACTCCCAAAATGTACGCAAATGTGCAATCACAAACATAGTAAAATTCAAAATAGTGCAGAGCAATAGCAACATAATGTTGCTCGAACGTTAATGTCACAACACACAAAATAAACATAGCGCTCACTTTCTGAAGTTATTCTTCATTCATAAATCCCTCGAATTATTCTCCTTCGTTGTCCGAATTGAAAAGTTGGGCGAATGTGGGATCCAAAATGTCGTCTGGCGCTGTCTCCGTCTCCCTGTCTTGGTGAACGTCACGTGTGTTCGCCTTCTGTCATCCATTGTTCCCACGCAGTTAGCAGTCTAGCTTCGAATGCCCTGTTGACACCAATATCTAGCGGCTGGAGGTCTTTTGTCAATCCACCCGGAATGACGGCGAGTATTGAATTAAGCGCGTAAGCGTGTCTCTTAATGTGATGTTATGAGCTAGCAAATATAACAACTACACTACCCAGCATGCAACGATAGTGACGAGCATGCGCGGTAGCCCTGAGAAGCGTTGTTGTATGCTGGGAGTTAGAATGTGGTTATGAGCACGCTGTGAGTAAACGTTGAGAACTCAGTTAACACGCCTCGTCTGCATTATTTATAATTAGACAGACAACACACTTAATAGGAGCCATTTTGGGGTCTTTACATAAACACACAAATAGAAATGAAACGTCACATATCCCAGCATGCACCGCGCGCTTCTTCGTCATCCACTGTTCCCACGCAGTTAGCAGTCTAGCTTCGAATGCCCTGTTGACACCAATATCTAGCGGCTGGAGGTATTTTGTCAATCCACCCGGAATGACGGCGAGTATTGAATTAAGCGCGTAAGCGTGTCTCTTAATGTGATGTTATGAGCTAGCAAATATAACAACTACACTACCCAGCATGCAACGATAGTGACGAGCATGCGCAGTAGCCCTGAGAAGCGTTGTTGTATGCTGGGAGTTAGAATGTGGTTATGAGCACGCTGTGAGTAAACGTTGAGAACTCAGTTAACACGCCTCGTCTGCATTATTTATAATTAGACAGACAACGACTTTGTAATTGTGTCATCGGATTTGCGGCCTCATGTTTTGGACACTCGGGTGAAGAGAGGGGCGGAGCTTTCTACCGATCACCACCTGGTGGTGAGTTGGCTGCGATGGTGGGGGAGGATGCCGGACAGACCTGGCAGGCCCAAACGCATTGTGAGGGTTTGCTGGGAACGTCTAGCAGAGTCTCCTGTCAGAGAGAGTTTCAATTCCCACCTCCGGAAGAACTTTGAACATGTCACGAGGGAGGCGCTGGACATTGAGTCCGAGTGGACGATGTTCCGTACCTCTGTTGTCGGGGCGGCCGATTGGAGCTGTGGCCGCAGGGTAGTTGGTGCCTGTCGTGGCGGTAATCCTAGAACCCGTTGGTGGACACCGGCGGTGAGGGATGCCGTCAAGCTGAAGAAGGAGTCCTATCGGGTTCTTTTGGCTCATGGGACTCCTGACGCAGCAGACAGGTACCGACAGGCCAAGCGGTGTGCGGCTTCAGCGGTCGCGGAGGCAAAAACTCGGACATGGGAGGAGTTCGGTGAGGCCATGGAAAAAGACTTCCGGACGGCTTCGAAGCAATTCTGGACCACCATCCGCCGCCTCAGGAAGGGGAAGCAGTGCAGTGTCAACACCGTGTATGGTGGGGATGGTGCTCTGTTGACCTCGACTGCGGATGTTGTGGATCGGTGGAGAGAATACTTCGAAGACCTCCTCAATCCTACCAGCACGTCTTCCTATGAGGAAGCAGGGCCTGGGGAATCTGTGGTGGGCTCTCCTATTTCTGGGGCTGAGGTTGCCGAGGTAGTTAAAAAGCTCCTCGGTGGCAAGGCCCCGGGGGTGGATGAGATCCGCCCGGAGTTCCTTAAGGCTCTGGATGTTGTGGGGCTGTCTTGGTTGACAAGACTCTGCAACATCGCGTGGACATCGGGGGCGGTACCTCTGGATTGGCAGACCGGGGTGGTGGTTCCTCTCTTTAAGAAGGGGAACCGGAGGGTGTGTTCCAACTATCGTGGGATCACACTCCTCAGCCTTCCCGGTAAGGTCTATTCAGGTGTACTGGAGAGGAGGCTACGCCGGATAGTCGAACCTCGGATTCAGGAGGAACAGTGTGGTTTTCGTCCTGGTCGTGGAACTGTGGACCAGCTCTATACTCTCGGCAGGGTCCTTGAGGGTGCATGGGAGTTTGCCCAACCAGTCTACATGTGCTTTGTGGACTTGGAGAAGGCATTCGACCGTGTACCCCGGGAAGTCCTGTGGGGAGTGCTCAGAGAGTATGGGGTAACGGACTGTCTTATTGTGGCGGTTCGCTCCCTGTATAATCGGTGTCAGAGCTTGGTCCGCATTGCCGGCAGTAAGTCGGACACGTTTCCAGTGAGGGTTGGACTCCGCCAGGGCTGCCCTTTGTCACCGATTCTGTTCATAACCTTTATGGACAGAATTTCTAGGCGCAGTCAGGGCGTTGAGGGTATCTGGTTTGGTGGCTGCAGGATTAGGTCTCTGCTTTTTGCAGATGATGTGATCCTGATGGCTTCATCTGGCCAAGATCTTCAGCTCTCACTGGATCGGTTCGCAGCCGAGTGTGAAGCGACTGGGATGAGAATCAGCACCTCCAAATCCGAGTCCATGGTTCTCGCCCGGAAAAGGGTGGAGTGCCATCTCCGGGTTGGGGAGGAGATCTTGCCCCAAGTGGAGGAGTTCAAGTACCTCGGAGTCTTGTTCACGAGTGAGGGAAGAGTGGATCGTGAGATCGACAGGCGGATCGGTGCGGCATCTTCAGTAATGCGGACGCTGTATCGATCCGTTGTGGTGAAGAAGGAGCTGAGCCAGAAGGCAAAGCTCTCGATTTACCGGTCGATCTACGTTCCCATCCTCACCTATGGTCATGAGCTTTGGGTCATGACCGAAAGGACAAGATCACGGGTACAAGCGGCCGAAATGAGTTTCCTCCGCCGGGTGGCGGGGCTCTCCCTTAGAGATAGGGTGAGAAGCTCTGCCATCCGGGGGGAGCTCAAAGTAAAGCCGCTGCTCTTCCATATCGAGAGGAGCCAGATGAGGTGGTTCGGGCATCTGGTCAGGATGCCACCCGAACGCCTCCCTCGGGAGGTGTTTCGGGCACGTCCGACCGGTAGGAGGCCACGGGGAAGACCCAGGACACGTTGGGAAGACTATGTCTCCCGGCTGGCCTCGGAACGCCTCGGGATCCACCGGGAGGAGCTGGACGAAGTGGCTGGGGAGAGGGAAGTCTGGGCTTCCCTGCTTAGGCTGCTGCCCCCGCGACCCGACCTCGGATAAGCGGAAGAAGATGGATGGATGGATGGATGGATAGACAGACAACACACTTAATAGGAGCCATTTTGGGGTCTTTACATAAACACACAAATGGAAATGAAACGTCACATATCCCAGCATGCACCGCGCGCTTCTTCTACGGGGAAAAAAGATGGCGGCTGTTTACCGAAGTTGCGAGACCGATACTTTATGAAAATGAATCTTAATATTTATCCATATATAAAGCGCACCGGGTTATAAGGCGCACTGTCAGCTTTTGAGAAAATTTGTGGTTTTTAGGTGCGCCTTATAGTGCGGAAAATACGGTAAGTGGACTCTGACTTAAACAAGTTGAACAACGTATTCGGGTGTTACCATTTAGTGGTCAATTGTACGGAATATGTACTTCACTGTGCAACCTACTAATAAAAGTCTCAATCAATCAATCAATCAAGCAATTGTTATATAATGGAAAAGGATAGGATTAAATGAGCTCTGCATTGTTCTACTCGTTTTCGAACATGTTGTAAAGAGAAATTGGTAATTGTGATGTATAATTGTGTAATTGTATGCATGTTCGAAATAAATTCAAACCATAAACGGAAAAATTTGATTAACGTCGTGTGTAGTATCACTACTACAACTGCGACAACAGTTCTAGCTGTTTTTCCAACTTTCGGCAGTTTGCTTACATGGTTTTCCTACATTTAAACATATTTTTAGTTAGAATTTTCTGGTTTCATGTATTTTGTATTCATATAATAATTTAACAGAGCTGCTGCAGTCATTTTGTTGTTCGTATATAAAAATAGATCATCTTAGTCATCTCATTAAGTGAATCAAAACTTCCTTCAATCAATCAATCAATCAATCAATCACAGTATATACAGCATGATATAGTGAGAGTCCAGTCCTTAACTATTTATTGATGAGAACTGAATTATTTATCTATTTATTTGCTTACTTCTGTATTTATTTATTGATCCATCCACTGCATGTGTTAGAAGTTGTGAACAAACAAATGTCTTTAAAATTGCTAAAAAACGCAAAGGGGTATGATAAAATAAGATCTGATTCGTCCTACTCCTTTTCGGACGTGCTGTGATGAAACAACTGGAAATATGTGATGCATTACATTGTATCGTATGCATGTTCGAAATAAACTGAAACTGAACTGAACTGAACTGAACAAATTGCCATTATTAGTAGAGATGTCCGATAATGGCTTTTTGCCGATATCCGATATTCCGATATTGTCCAACTCTTTAATTACCGATACCGATATCAACCGATACCGATATCAACCGATATATACAGTCGTGGAATTAACACATTATTATGCCTAATTTGGACAACCAGGTATGGTGAAGATAAGGTACTTCAAAAAAAAATAAACAAAAATAAAATAAGATAAATAAATTAAAAAACATTTCTTGAATAAAAAAGAAAGTAAAACAATATAAAAACAGTTACATAGAAACTAGTAATTAATGAAAATTAGTAAAATTAACTGTTAAAGGTTAGTACTATTAGTGGACCAGCAGCACACACAATGATGTGTTCTTACGGACTGTATCCCTTGCAGACTGTATTGATATATATTGACATATAATGTAGGAACCAGAATATTAATAACAGAAAGAAACAACCCTTTTGTGTGAATGAGTGTGAATGAGTGTAAATGGGGGAGGAAGGTTTTTTGGGTTGGTGCACTAATTGTAAGTGTATCTTGTGTTTTTTATGTTGATTTAATTTAAAAAAAAATACAGATAATAAAAAAAACGATACCGATAATTTCCGATATTACATTTTAACGCATTGATCGGCCGATAATATCGGCCTGCCGATATTATCGAACATCTCTATTTATTAGCTAACAACGCTCAACGCAAATGCGCGTGATGTGTGATGTATGTACCTAATTATGTCAGTTTGTAAGAAAATCCGTAAGAGGGCGGGCTATACGGTGTAAAATACATCAGTGTAAATGTTGCAAACAGCCTTTTTAAGTGGGAACCTTTTAGTAATCAGAAAATGTAATTGCTTGGGGCTATAGACAGTTTATCTATATAAACCAGGCTGACTTTGAGTTCCACTGTACTATTACTACTTTTACTCCTACAAATATTATGCAATGTAATTTGCAACTGTGCATAACACAATGAACATTTTTATGTCATTTTAAATGACCACTGTTTTTTTATTTGCACATTGCGGCTTTTACAATTATTGAAGTGAGCGTGGAGGTTATCCAAGCCAGTGTGCTCTTTTTGATGTATTTCTATTTCCTACCCTATTGTGCTTTCTGTGTGGTAGATCTCTAAGCTCATTAAGATTGGGCTCCACCATGCAACAACAGTTTTCTGAGCTGATAATAACTCCAACCGCTTTAGAGCTTTCATAGCAGTTATCTGCAGGTGGCTGATTATGTTCCGTCCGACGCAGGTCTCTGGCCGGTCAAACACAGCCACCCATGCCGACTTTTGCACGCATGCCCAGTGTATTCTCTAATGAGAAAAAAAATACTCGTTTGTGTGGAGATAACAAATAAGCTGGAACAAAAATGCGTCCTTTGACAGTAACATAATGAATAGTAATCACAGCTGCAATAGTATTGCTTCTCTGGTCCGCAATAGGGAGACGACAGCAGCAGCAGCTGCTGCTTCCATAATCACATTAACACTTGGAAGACTGTCAGGGACCAGGGTGAGCTATTCGGCTCTCACCTCTGATAACAGAAAATCATTTCTGAAAGATTGAAAAAGGAAGAAAGGTGACAAAACGGTACATAAAAAATTGACCGCCGTAGCCATCCTTTGAAATCAATATGGTTCGTGCGCGCCTAAAGTTTGAGGAAGACCAGATGGAAATGTTGGAATTTAAACCTTATTAAATAAATTAGCCTGCTCAGTAGCCTAGTGGTTAGAGTGTCCGCCCTGAGATCGGTAGGTCGTGAGTTCAAACCCCGGCCGAGTCATACCAAAGACTATAAAAATAGGACCCATTACCTCCCTGCTTGGCACTCAGCATCAAGGGTTGGAATTGGGGGTTAAATTGGGGGTGATTTATTTTTATTTTTTATTTTATTTTATTATTATTTAAAAAAAATAAAGAAATACAATCATGTGTGCTTACAGACTGTATCCCTGCAGACTGTATTGATATACATTGATATATAGTGTATATATTGTGTTTTTATGTTGATTTAATAAAAAATAATAATAAAATAAAATCACTTTTTTTTTTTTTTTCCCTTCTGCGGCCCGGTACCAATCGGTCCACGTACCCGGTGGTTGGGGATCACTGCACCAGGGCCAATTTAGTGTTACCAATCAACCTATCCCCAGGTGCATGTCTTTGGAGGTGGGAGGAAGCCGGAGTACCCGGAGGGAACCCACGCAGTCACGGGGAGAACATGCAAACTCCACACAGAAAGATCCCGAGCCCACGATCGAACCCAGGACCTTCGTAGTGTGAGGCACATGCACAAAACCCTGTACCACCGTGCTGCCCAGTGTTTTTCATAGTTTTTACAAAATTGTTTTCAGTTTTCATAGCACAGTATAAGTTCAAAGAAAGCAGTGGGCAAGTGATGTAGGAACATTCATGCGTTGTTAACACTTCCTTCCCATCTCCCTCTCCCTGCGCGCAAGAAGATTTGCCAACACGATAAAGTGTTTTTTATTCCAATTAATTGGAGCAACATGACTATTAAGGTTGAAGCAGCACTAAGGCCCCTTCTAACACTAAGGTTATCCAGGGTAGATCCCACCTAGGGATGATGTTCGTTAAGAAATGATCGATGTCGATGCAATTATCGAATCCTCTTATCAAACCGATTCCTTATCAAATCTCTTACCGAATCCAGATAGGTTGTTGTGTGTGCACCTTGTGTGTGCACTGAGTTCCAAAAGCCGTAGATATTATGTGACTGGGCTGGCACGCTGTTTATATGGAGGAAAAGTGGACGTGACTGAGGACAGCATTCGGACGTTAAAGGGTGAAGGTTTCAGGTGAGAGAGGACGCTAAAGGCACGCCCCCAGTGAGCATATAGTGCTGCTATGTGCGTTGTAAATAAAAAAAATGCAGACAAACATCACCAACGTGGACGAGGTGCCACTCACTTTCGACTAGGGATGATGTTCGAAACCGGTTCTCCCGGTTGTTCGATAAGAAAAGAACCGATTCCATGGACTCAAATCCCTTTTTGATAACCGGTTCCCGTTATCGAGGCCACTATAGTAAAGAAAATGAGTTGGTTCTTTATTCGAATCCCTGGGAACGAATCCCGTCCCACAGGAAATGCCCTGTGGAACGTCCCAGGAAATGACGTAGCTCAGTCATTAGGCGGCAGATACAGAAGCAGCAACAACAATGGACCGGAAAAAACGCCTCAAGGCATGGCTTCATTTTACAAAGAAATACGACAAGGAAACGGCTATCTGCAATTATTGCCAGGCTTCGCTCTCATGTAAGGAGGGAAGTACAACAAGCATGATGAAACATGTTCAGGCCGTACATAACCTGAAGGTTAGAGAAAGGTATCGTGGAGAAGCAGCGACAGATATGACGAAGCACGCCCCTCTTCCTCTGCTTCAACCTGCAGCGCCAATTCCAGTGATAGTGCTGGTGAGTAACTAACGTTAACTGTTGCCGGTTAATTTCCATATCTGCTCACTCGTAGCCTTTAGGCTAAAATAACATTACCTCTTATGTCAACCAGGACTGCAGTAATGTTAGCTAGACTAACATTACCTAAGCATAGTCAGTGGCTAACGATAACGTTAACGTTCGCCTTTTTGTATGTGTCTGATAACGTTAACGGTATCTTGTAGCCTACACCACTCCAGAGTTTGCAGGTCTGTCTAATAAACTAGTGCTTTCTTTCTTTCTTTAGTTTATTTCGTACATGAACACACTTACAGCATAACACATCGCAGTTTCATATCATTTCACTTTACATCATGTCCGAAAAGGAGTAGGAAGAAGTAAAGCTTATTTAATCCTACCCCTTTCCCACTTCAGAGCGTTTACAAATATATTTACTGACCTTTTTATAATAAAATAAAATCTGTGAATTAGTATATACAACAGTTTTGTTATATGTAATGAATTAATTCAGTCATTATTGATATACTGAGATGAAGAATATCTTATTTTCAATAAGGTTGAAAGTATTTCTCATAATTCTTCTTTGTACTTTGTAAGCACTATTAATTTGAACAACCTCTTAAAATGGATCATATCAGTACAATGTTTAACTTCATTACTTAGTCCATTCCATCATTTAATTCCACATACTAATGCTAAAGACTTAATAACAGACACCCTAGTCTTCACATTCAGCTAATTTCCCCCCTAATTCTATGCTGTGTCTGTCCCTCATTTTCCCTCCAGGACAAGGACGTGCAGTCATTCCTGGAGAAGGCCACGCTGATGGACCCCAGAAGGATGTTCCAATAGCAGCAGAAGTGCACTTTTTGGAGAGCTGTATTATTTTCAGTTTTGTGCCCAAAGGACTGATTTTATTTAACACTATATTATTATTTATACACCTATAGTGATCACAGAGACAGGTTGTTTTTGTGTTACTGTATATATTTGTTTTTCTGAAAAATCCCACTTAATATACTTTGGGTAACAACAGTCAATATTTATTTATTTATTTATTTTTTTAGGGGGGTAACAACAGTCAATATTTATTTATTTATTTATTTATTTTTTTAGGGGGGTAACAACAGTCAATATTTATTTATTTATTTAATTTAATTTTTTTCTTATAAAATAAAAGTGAGCTTTTGTTAAACCAAATATTGTAACCTATCTGGATTCGATAAGAGAATCGATAAGGAATCGGTTCGATAAGAGGATTCGATAATGGGCTCGAACTCGATAATTTCTTATCAAACATCATCCCTACTTTCGACATCCCGGTGAAGCACACTGTGGATAAGAAGGGGACCAGCACAGTAGCAACGGGGCAAGAGAAGTCGGCTTTTACTGTTGTGATAGCTTTCTATGCTAATGGACAACGAGACTGACTTTGAAAATGAGGAGAGGGAATCTGGCGTGTTTGATGGAGAACTTGCCCAGCTGTTCATTTCGGACACAGAAGATGAGGACTTTGTTGGATTTGTGGATGAGGATTGATCAAACAATAATGTAATTATATTGATCAAAACCAATATAATTTGTCCTTAGATTTAGGACAAGAATAGAATCAGCAGCGCGCTGACAAAGAACCTCTATGGAGGAGTTGGACAGAGACGTCAAATCCTACATGCACGTTACTCACAAAGCAAATATAACAATATTGTAAATTGATCTTCACGGCAGGATCACCTCACTGCAATCAAGTAGAGTTTAACAGCGCCACAAATTACAGTCTACAAATTGACTATTAACATAAATCAACACCTCTCATGAACTGATTAAAAAAAAAAAATAATATTATATTCCCCATGAAGACAGGATTTATTGCAGGCTAGTTAGAATATGCTGTAATACTAATTTGTGCATGTATGGACCTTACATCTTTGGTATCGGTGTATTAGAATAGTCAACGGCTTTACATAGTTTTCTGTAATGATTACTCTAATTAATTACAAACCCCAAAACCAGTGAAGTTGACACATTGTGTAAATTGTGAATAACAACAAAATACAATGATTTGCAAATCCTTTTCAACCTATATTCAATTGAAAACATTGCAAAGACAAGGTGCTTAACGTTCAAACTGGAAAACTTTGTTATTTTTTGCAAATAGTAGTTCATTTGGAATTTGATGCCTGCAACATGTTTCAAAAACACAAGAGGCAAAAAAGACTGAGAAAGTTGAGGAATGCTCATCAAACACTTATTTGAAACATCCCACAGGTGAACAGGCTAATTGGGGACATGTTGGTGCCATGATTGGGTATAAAAGCAGCTTCCATGAAATGCTCAGTCATTCACAGACAAGAATGGGGCGAGGGTCACCACTTTGTGAACAAATGCCTGAGCAAATTGTCGAACAGTTTAAGAACAACATTTCTCAATCAGCTATTGCAAGGAATTTAGGGATTTCACCATAAACGGTCCGTAATATCATCAAAAGGTTCAGAGAATCTAGAGAAATCACTGCACGTAAGCGATGATATTACAGACCTTCGAGCCCTGCATCAAAAAGCGACATCAGTGTGTAAGGGATATCACCACAAGGGCTCAGGAACACTTCAGAAAACCACTGTCAGTAACTACAGTTGGTCGCTACATCTGTAAGTGCAAGTTAAAACTTTATTATGCAAAGCGAAAGCCATTGATCAACAACACCCAGAAACGCCGCCGGCCTCGTTGGGCTCGAGCTCATCTAAGATGGACTGATGCAAAGTGTAAAAGTCTTCTGTGGTCTGACGAGTCCACATTTCAAGTTGTTTTTGGAAACTGTGGACATTGTGTCATCCGGAACAAAGAGGAAAAGAGCCAAAGTTCAAAAGCCAGCATCTGTGATGGTATGGGGGTGTATTAGTGCCCGAGGCATGGGTAACTTACACATCTGTGAAGGCACCATTAATGCTGAAAGGTACATACAGGTTTTGGAGCAACATATGTTGCCATCCAAGCAACGTTATCATGGACGCCCCTGCTTATTTCAGCAAGACAATGCCAAGCCACGTGTTACAACAGCGTGGCTTCATAGTAAAAGAGTGCGGGTACTAGACTGGCCTGCCTGTAGTTCAGACCTGTCTCCCATTGAAAATGTGTGGCACATTATGAAGCCTAAAATACCACAACACAGACCCCGGACTGTTGAACAACTTAAGCTGTACATCAAGCAAGAATGGGAAATAATTCCAAAATAATTGACCAATAATAAAGTGATAATCAATAATAAAGTGATAATCATCAATAAAAACAATCCTACAATACCCCAGTTGGGGACAAGGAGAGACACAGCCACTGACCCTGTTTGCAATGCACACCAAATCAGATTTTTTTTGCCCTCAAGTGACACAGATCTGTTTTTTTTTTTGCCAGTCTAAACGCTCCAAAGTGCTTCAAATCTGATCTTAACGCATCAGATTCAGGACACATCAGGAAGTAGTCTGAATCTGATTGGAATCTGATCCTTTCAAATGTGACTTCAGTCTAAATGCAATGCGACCTGAATGTGACTTGTATGTGACTTTTTCGGCAGCTTTGGTTGAGCTACGTCACAAAGACGCGACCTGCCAGTGGAAGTGGATACGTCATCTCAACATCCGGTTTTGGTGAGCCAAGTGTTTTTTCAGGGGCTAAATTTTCGGTGCATCACTAGTCAATAGTGCGCAAATTACAGGCTCTATGTAATATATGAATATATATTTTGTTTTTGAAGAAATAGGGATTTTCGATGGATCGGAATTGACGCTGTGGTCTATTTGGTTACATGTACATTGCGTAAGTTGTTTACGTACGTGAGTTGAAAATAAAGCTAACGTAGATCCACGCTGATGTCCGTGCCTCCTCTACTCAACAGCCATGAAAAGATTAGAACTCTCCTATATATATTACACTATATACATCCATTCATACGTTATATTACCGTATTTTCTGGAATATAGGGCGCACCGGATTATAAGGCGCACTGCCGATGAGCGGGTCTATTCAGGTCTTCTTTCATACGAAAGGCGCACCGGATTATAAGACGCATTAAAGGAGTCATATTATATATATTTTGTTTCTGAATGGAAAACACTTCCTTGGGGTCTACATCAGGGGTCCCCAACCACCGGGCCACGGGCTGCAGAAAAAAATAAAATAAAAAAAAAATCATTATTATTTTATTTTTTTATGAAAATCAACATAAAAAACACAAGATGCACTTACAATTAGTGCAGCAACCCAAAAAACCTACCCCCCCCCCCCCCCCCCTTTACACTCATTCGCACAAAAGGGTTGTTTCTTTCTGTTATTAATATTTGTGGCTCCTATATTATATATCAATATAGATCAATATACAGTCTGCAGGAATACAGTCCATAAGCACACATGATGAAAAATACGGCTTCAAAGTCATACTGAAACATTTTGACAGATTTTTGAGTGCCGTGTGTAATGTTCTTTATTTTCAATGGAACGTTTCAAGTTTTGGTGTTGTTTCCTGGCGTCATATTGCAGTCTACACGTATCTCTTATGTGTGACTACCATCTACTGGTCACACTTCTCATTACACCATGTGCCAAATAAAATTGCTTCGAGATCGGTAAGCACAACAAGAATTATTCCATACATTAGGCGCACCGGATCATAAGGCGCACTGTCGATTTTTGAAAAAATGAAAGGATTTTAAGTGCGCCTTTAGTCCAAAAAATACGGTACTTTAATTTATTTTCACGTAAAAAAAACACTATTTTTTAAAGGTGTGGTGACTTTATTTTATTTTGTAGTAGTAATAGCGACTTCCTTGTTCATTTACGGAATCTGGTCAACTTCCTTTGTTTTCACCTTATTTAAACTGCATATGCAAGTGACGTCAAGGCCACATTGGGGCCACATGGGCGTTTATACTGGAGTCTGATAAAGATCACAATCTACTTGCAGTGTAAACAGTCAGCTGTAAAAAAAATCTGATTTTGAAAAAATCTGATTTTGAAAAAATCTGATTTGGGCCACTTTGGTTTGCAGTGTAAACGTAGTCACTGAAGCATGTTCAATCACTTTATTAACAATCAGTGAAAGCATTCCACAGGCGCCCCCGGCAACAATCATTTTCCAGTCCGCAGACTACCAATACTGAGCAGAAACAGCCAATGAGTGCGTCTTCGCTGATATCACGCTTCACCTGGCAACAGGTACTTTGTTTTAAGGGAACACACTCACGCACTCTTCTCTCAAGAAACATCTCTCAACTGCATACACCAGATGAATGAAAGATAAATAAATACAATGAAATTAAATATGTGTGCTAAAGCATTAAATACCTTTCCTAGTAATTATTTAAATATATTAAATAAAAATGATGTTTGTAATTCAATAACATTTTTGGGAAAGTAACAAATAACTATAATTAATTACTTACCATCTACGTTTCGTAATATTATCAAAGGGTTCAGAGAATCTGGAGAAATCACTGCACGTAAGCAGCTAAGCCCGTGACCTTCGATACCTCAGGCTGTTCTGCATCAACAAGCGTGTAAAGGATATCACCACATGGGCTCAGGAACACTTCAGAAACTCACTGTCAGTAACAACAGTTGGTCGCTACATCTGTAAGTGCAAGTTAAAACTCTCCTATGCAAGGCGAAAACCGTTTATCAACAACACCCAGAAACGCTGTCGGCTTCGCTGGGCCTGAGCTCATCTAAGATGGACTGATACAACGTTTAAAAGTGTTCTGTGGTCTGACGAGACCACATTTCAAATTGTTTTTGGAAACTGTGGACGTCGTGTCCTCCGGACCAAAGAGGAAAAGAACCATCCGGATTGTTATAGGCGCAAAGTTGAAAAGCCAGCATCTGTGATGGTATGGGGGTGTATTAGTGCCCAAGACATGGGTAACTTACACATCTGTGAAGGCGCCATTAATGCTGAAAGGTACATACAGGTTTTGGAGCAACATATGTTGCCATCCAAACAACGTTACCATCGACGCCCCTGCTTATTTCAGCAAGACAATGCCAAGCCACGTATTACATCAACGTGGCTTCATAGTAAAAGAGTGCGGGTACTAGACTGGCCTGCCTGTAGTCCAGACCTGTCTCCCATTGAAAATGTGTGGCACATTATGAAGCCTAAAATACCACAATGGAGACCCCCGGACTGTTGAACAACTTAAGCTGTACATCAAGCAAGAATGGGAAAGAATTCCACCTGAGAAGCTTAAAAAATGTGTCTCCTCAGTTCCCAAACGTTTACTGAGTGTTGTTAAAAGGAAAGGCCATGTAACACAGTGGTGAACATGCCCTTTCCCAACTACTTTGGCACGTGTTGCAGCCATGAAATTCTAAGTTAATTATTATTTGCAAAAAAAAAAAAAAAGTTTATGAGTTTGAACATCAAATATCTTGTCTTTGTAGTGCATTCAATTGAATATGGGATGAAAAGGATTTGCAAATCATTGTATTCCGTTTACATTTACATCCAACACAATTTCCCAACTCATATGGAAACGGGGTTTGTACGAAAACTGTGTGCAAAGGATTGCATCATTTTTTAAGTGACCAAAATCAGGAGCACAATTAATTTAGCATGTCTGTCTTCATGAATATGCAGAATATATGCAGATCATTAGATCGCCCACAATAATGGTAGGTGAACATTTTAACTGAAGAATTTAGCACACACAGTGTGATTTATCAAGGCGAAAACAGTTCTGCGGGAGCTGTTTTGCATCTTTATTTAGCACATCTGAAATATTAGTGCAAAATATTAGTGCAAACTTACAGTTGTGCAGAAATAGCTGTGAGAAAGGAAACTATCTTTTTTGTAGTCTAGGTCAGTGTTTCTCAAACTTTTTTCACCAAGTACTACCTCAGAAAACATTTGGCTTTCCAAGTAACACTATAATAACCAACATTAAAATACAGTAGCCTAAGTATTCATTAAAACAAGGCAGCGGTTATATTTAACAGGTATATTCATTATTTTCGGTCACTGTAACAGTTTAAACAGTAACACTCTGTTTGAATATTTAATGAAATTATTAAATTAAACTTTTTCCACTGAGGGCCGCAGACTGAAAAATCAAAGCATGCGGGGGCCATCTTGATAAGTTGTTTGATTGTTATTCAACGCATGAATCTCGAGATCAACTTCAGGTCTGTCTGTTGTTATTACGTTTTTTTTTAAATTTTGTTTTTATGTATATGCCCTTTATGTCAAAACCCTTATTTGTATGGCAAACCCACAATCTATGCAACATTTCCCCCCAAAACATTTCAACGTGGAATATTTTTATGTGAAGTAATTGGAACCTTAAATAGGTCAATAATTCATAACAATAAAAAAAAGAAAAAGAATAAGTGTTGAAAATAAGCCAAATTTATATTTATAGTTTTTTTTTATTTTAACGCTTAAGTCTGTAGTTCTGTTGATTATAAGATTTTATAATTTTTTCATACATACGTTAGGTCAGGAAAAAACTGTTCCGCTCATAAAGTTTGGTTCTTTTATGAATTTATTATGGGTCTACTGAAAATGTGACCAAATCTGCTGGATCAAAAGTATACATACAGCAATGTTAATATTTGGTTACATGTCCCTTGGCAAGTTTCACTGCAATAAGGCGCTTTTGGTCGCCATCCACAAGCTTCTGGTTGAATTTTTGACCACTCCTCTTGACAAACAGGTAAATCACCAAAAATGATTCCCGGGCGCGGCACCGCTGCTGCCCACACTTCCCAGGGGTGAACAAGGGGATGGGTCAAATGCAGAGGACACATTTCACCACACCTAGTGTGTGTGTGACAATCATTGGTACTTTGACTTTAAAATTGGTGCACTTCAGCTAAATTTGTTGGTTTTCTGACATGGACTTGTGTCTTCAGCATTGTCCACACGTTTAAGTCAGGACTTTGGGAAGGCCATTCTAAAACCTTAAAGGGGAACATTATCACCAGACCTATGTAAGCGTCAATATATGCCTTGATGTTGCAGGAAAAAGACCATATATTTTTTTAACCGATTTCCGAACTCTAAATGGGGGAATTTTGGCGAATTAAACGGCTTTCTAATATTCGCTCTCGGAGCGTTGTGACGTCACATCGGGAAGCAATCCGCCATTTTCTCAAACACCGGGTCAAATCAGCTCTGTTATTTTCCGTTTTGGAGACATCATGCCTCGTCGGTGTGTTGTCGGAGGGTGTAACAACACGAACAGGCACGGATTCAAGTTGCACCAGTGGCCCAAAGATGCGAAAGTGGCAAGAAATTGGACGTTTGTTCCGCACACTTTACCGACGAAAGCTATGCTACGACAGAGATGGCAAGAATGTGTGGATATCCTGCGACACTCAAAGCAGATGCATTTCCAACGATAAAGTCAAAGAAATCTGCCGCCAGACCCCCATTGAATCTGCCGGAGTGTGTGAGCAATCCAGGGACAAAGGACCTCGGTAGCACGGCAAGCAATGGCGGCAGTTTGTTCCCGCAGACAAGCGAGCTAAACCCCCCTGGATGTCTTGGCTCACACTGTCCCGAAGATGATCAAGAGAAGAATATCGACCCTAGCTTCCCTGGCCTGCTGACATGAGGGTATGTCTACAGAATATATTAATTGATGAAAATTGGGCTGTCTGCACTCTCAAAGTGCATGTTGTTGCCAAATATATTTCATATGCTGTAAACCTAGTTCATAGTTGTTAGTTTCCTTTAATGCCAAACAAACACATACCAATCGTTGGTTAGAAGGCGATCGCCGAATTTGTCCTCGCTTTCTCCCGTGTCGCTGTCTGTCGTGTCGTTTTCGTCGGTTTCGCTTGCATACGGTTCAAACCGATATGGCTCAATAGCTTCAGTTTCTTCTTCAATTTCGTTTTCGCTACCTGCCTCCACACTACAACCATCCGTTTCAATACATTCGTAAACTGTTGAATCGTTTAAGCTGCTGAAATCCGAGTCTGAATCCGAGCTAATGTCGCTATAGCTTGCTGTTCTTTCCGCCATGTTTGTTTGTGTTGGCTTCACTATGTGACGTCACAGGAAAATGGACGGGTGTTTATAACGATGGTTAAAATCAGGCACTTTGAAGCTTTTTTTTCGGGATATTGCGTGATGGGTAAAATTTTTAAAAAAACTTTGAAAAATATAATAAGCCACTGGGAACTGATTTTTAATGGTTTTAATCATTCTGAAATTGTGATAATGTTCCCCTTTAATTCTAGCCTGATTTAGCCATTTCTTTACCACTTTTGATGTGTGTTTGGGGTCATTGACCTGTTGGAACACCCAACTGCGCCCAAGACCCAACCTCCGGACTGATGATTTTAGGTTTTCCTGAAGAATTTGGAGGTAATTCTTCTTTTTCATTGTCCCATTTACTCTCTGTAAAGCACCAGTCCCATTGGCAGCAAAACAAGCCCAGAGCATAATACTACCACCACCATGCTTGATGGTAGGATGGTGGTCCTGGGATTAAAGCCCTCACCTTTTCTCCTTCAAACATATTGCTGGGTATTGTGGCCAAACAGCAACATTTTTGTTTCATCTAACATCACACGGACAAAGATAAGACCTTTGGGAGGACATTTCTGTGGTCAGATGAAACAAAAATCCCAGCTGACTTTGTGCAAGAGTCACACCCAACCACAGGCCAGTATAGAGACAACAAGTGTGGAAATAAGCATTTCACGACAATGGATAAAAAAAAGATTCCCAAATTACCCCACATGCACGTTTTATGGACAAAACCATACAAGCATAACTAGAACATGCTGTCAGGCAGACATGCTAACCACTTGCCCCGCTGTGCTACAATTTAGGGCAATTCATCCACAATTTATCTGCCATTGCACATTTGACTGGAAAACATAAACCATTGTTTTCCTTTCTCTTTCAGTCTACTGTGCCAAAGAGCCTCATATTTAGTCACATATTCTTCATCAAGATCCATTGCTTTCAGTCTACTGTCCCAAAGAGCCTCTTTTTCAGTCATATATTCTTCATCAAGATCCATTGTTCTCAGTCTACTGGGCTCCATTAGAACTGCCAGCATCTCGAGCAGACAACACAAGAAGATACGTTGGTGCAGAGACCAAGAGATGAGAGAGAGGGGCGGTGAGGATGATGATGACGAGGATGATGATGATGGAGAGCTGTTATTACTTGTGGAAAGACACTAGACGACTTGGCCCACACGGACCCTCAGGCTAGACGTTGATGGCCTGTGATTACGGTTTGGTACTTGACAGACCTCCAGACAATGAAAGGGAGAGCGGATGATGAGGCAGCAACACATAGGCTGGTGCTCCCCCACTTCCCCAACATCCTTGTTCATTTGAAAATATAAAAGCAGACACTAACCTACAGAGCGAAAGCCTGATAGGCCATATATCAATCAATCAATCAATCAATGTTTATTTATATAGGCCTAAATCACAAGTGTCTAAAAGGGCTGCACAAGCCACAACGACATCCTCGGTACAGAGCCCACATAAGGGCAAGGAAAAACTCACCCCAGTGGGACGTCGATGTGAATGACTATGAGAAACCTTGGAGAGGACCGCATATGTGGGTAACCCCCTCCCCCCCCCCCCCCCCCCCCTCTAAGGGAGACCGAATGCAATGGATGTCGAGTGGGTCTGACATAATATTGTGAGAGTCCAGTCCATAGTGGATCCAACATAATAGTAAGAGTGCAGTCCATAGTGGGGCCAGCAGGAAACCATCCCGAGCGGAGACGGGTCAGCAGCGCAGAGATGTTCCCAACTGATGCAAAGGCGAGCGGTCCACCCCGGGTCCCGAGTATATAGTATATAGCCATACTTGTCAACCTTGAGACCTCCAAATTCGGGAGATTGGGGGGCGGGGGTTTAAGGGGGAGGAGTATATTTATAGCTAGAATTCACTGAAATTCAAGTATTTCATATATATATATATATATATATATATATAAAATAAAATAAAAGAAATACTTGGCTTTCAGTGAATTCTAGCTATATATATATATATATATATATATATATATATATATATACATATATATATATATATATATATATATATATATATATATATACATAAATAAAATAAATACTTACATTTCAGTGTTAATTTTTTTACACATATACACACACATAACACTCCTCTACTCATTGTTGTATTTGAAAGTGCAATGCTTTGCAGCCAGTAGCACAGCCTTTGAAGGAGCATAGGTATGGGCAGCATCTGTGAAATTGAATTTGCAGGAAAGGAGTGAGTTTAGGGTTGAATTGTCCATCCTCGTTCTATTCTCTGTCACTATCTTTCTAACCATGCTCAACACCCTCTCTGATGACTTGCAAGCGTACTTCTTCTTCTTACTCGTCGTCGCCATGACTGTCTCTTCTTCGTTCTTCTGCTTCGTCTCCTTCTCGTTGTGTGTGCCAAAAGCCGTAGATGTTATAACGTGACTGGACGCTGTGAATATGGAGAAAAAGCGGACGTGACGAAAGGCTGTCCTCACTCAGGTCAGCATGGACCTGGAGGGGGCGTGCCTTGTTGTCCGGCTGGAAATCGGGAGAAATTCGGGAGAATGGTTGTCCCGGGAGATTTTCGGGAGAGGCACTGAAATTCGGGAGTCTCCCGGAAAATTCGGGAGGGTTGGCAAGTATGCATATAGCGCTGAGAAATATTTGCCTGTCTTTGGAAATCGACTGAACATTCACTGGTGACGTAGTTTGAGGAGAACACTGCAGAAAGGTCCGGAGACAATGATCTTTTTCTGAATGCATTGCAACTCAAACTGTTACAGCTCAAGCCCCTGCCGCCACACAGTCTGCTGTGCGCTCCTCTGAGCATGCCTCAATCTACACACCTGCCGCTGAGAAAAGCTCCACGTCCTTCATAAGCCAGCGGATCCTGCGTTCCAGTGCCAGAACGTAGCTACTAAGCCCTACACGTCTTTCGCTCTCCTCGCCTATGTACTTCCTTACTCTCTGTGTCTTGTGTCCTGTGTCGTCACCCTGCAGCTCCTCTTCGTTCCCTGGATTCGAGCTGTGTGCTCTTGACCTGTTGCTTGCCCACGGACCTCTGAACCTGCCTTGCTCTTTCTGGACTTCCGCACCTTCCTCAACACGCACCTTCAACAGCTCCTGGAAACAATCAGCTAAACCCAACACATAGTCACACCATACATATTTGGATTACTTGCACACGTCATTCTATTATTTTAAAAAACACGCCTAAGGCTAAGGGACGTCCCTGTCTCAGTGCGGTCTCCTTCTTCACCGCACGTAACACAAACTAGCAAAAAAGTTGGGAACATCCACAACATGCGCAGATCGGTAGCTAACAATCTGTGGAGGGGGGCGTGGTCGGCGCGCCTCCTGCGGGAAGGGCGTGTGTATGGACCGGCCGCGAAGCAGCTGACAGGTGAGTGGATTGCCCAGCTGAGGCGGGTTATCTAATCACCTGTTTCCTTTATCAGCAGGGGCCGAGGCCATGAGAGGGGAGAGAGGAGAGCACAGATGCCCGAGAGAGCAGGAGGCCGCGCGCAAGAGACACTGAGCTTAAAAATATACAAAATAAAAGACTTGTTAAACCTGGATCCCGGGCTCCCCCAGATTATGTCAGTCCACGGAGAACCCACCCACACAGAGACTTCCACACAATCTAAGACACATTTTAATGGTTGCATTTGTTAGTTGCTGCGGCGAAATCAATTCAAATGTAACTTTTTTTTTTTTTTAATTTTGCAATTTGCAATCCTTATGTGAGACAAGAACAAACACGTCTTACTTTTGGTATACATTCTAAATCATAAATAAATACCGGCAATAGGTGGCGAACATGGGGATTTGTTCTATTTTCGGCAATAAAGCACTCTGAAAAACGTCCAAAAGTATATACAGTACAGGCGAAAGGTTTGGACACACCTTCTCATTCAATGTGTTATCATGACTATTTACATTGTAGATTGTCCCTGAAGGCATCATAACTATGAATGAACACGTGGAGTGTTGTACTTAACAAAAACAAGGTTAAATAACTGAAAACATGTTTTATATTCTAGTTTCTTCAAAATAGCCACCCTTTGCTCGGATTACTTTTTCGCACACTCTTGGCATTCTCTCGATGAGCTTCAAGAGGTAGTCACCTGAAATGGTTTTCACTTCACAGGTGTGCTTGAAGATGTGGTGTGCGGAACATTAACTCAGGTATGGTAACACTAGCGAGTAGTAGAGAATATGAAGGGATTTTTGGTCCTGAACATATTTTGCTTTATTTATTATTGATGTGTTTCTTGCTACTTTATGTTAACATGAGGTTTCCAGTTAATTTTATCATCTATTATTACACCCAAAAATGTGTTTCCTTTAGCCTTTCAATATCTACTCCGTCTATTTGTATTTGTGTTTGACTTTCCCTTATACTGTTACCAAATAGCATTATTTTAATTTGACTGAGATTCAAAAATAGTCTGTTTTTGTCAAACCATCTTTTTAATTTGTTAATTTCTTCTGTTATTATTTGTATTATCTTCTGTGTGTTCTCTCCTGAACAAATGTCGTTGTATCATCTGCAAATAATACTAACTTTAAGTCCTTCGTAACTTTACAGATGTCATTTATATAGAGATTGAGCAATTTTGGTCCAAGTATTGATCCCTGAGGTACGCCACAAAATATTTACAGCTATGTAGAAGTGAGTTCGCCTATATTCACATATTGCTTCCTGTTGGTTAAGTAGCTTCGGATCCAGTTCAAGATCAACCCTCTGATTCCATACCTTTCTAATTTGTTTATTAAGATATTATGATTGATCGTGTCAAATGCTTTTGTTAAATCCATAAACACTGCAGCAGTACATTGTTTGCTATCTATTGCATTGGTAATCTCATTCGTTATTTCAATTAATGCCATTTATGTTGAGATGTTGGCTCTGTATCCGTATTGGTTATCTGTGAGTGTTTCGTTTTTATTCATGAACCTGTCTAATCTGTTGTTAAACAGTTTTTCAATCATTTTAGAAAATTGTGAAAGTAAAAAAACAGGTCTGTAGTTTGTAAACTGTTTTTTGTCACCAGTCTTTTAAATTGGTACACCATTTTCATTATATCTGGGAATTTGCCCGTTTGTAATGATAGTTTGCTGATATATGTTAGAGGTTCTGAAATATCTTCAATAACCTTTTTTATCGTTTCTATATCATATCCATTACAACCAGTTGAGGTCTTGGGTATAATTTTATATAAAACATTTTTTATCTAAGTAATGTATACATTTATCACAGCTGTTATCTATTCTATGGAGGACTGTAGTCAATCATAAAACTAGCACCCAATGTTAATTAAAAAGTATTGATTTTGAATCGAGAATAAATTCTGAATCGAATCGTTACCTCCAAGAATCAAATCGAATCGTGTGGTGCCCAAAGATTCACAGACCTACTAGTTACAGTACCTCCCTGTGATCAAGGTGCGGCCAGCTCTCAATGTTAGCTCTTACAATAACAATGTCGGTAATACTTGGTTAATATTCAGGTCACGACGTGTAAATGGAGTATTGTTGGCAGTTTTTGGATGTTTTTTTATAGAGGGCTTTATGGGCAGAAGAGATGACTCCCATAAGCTACATTGTTAGCCGTCTGGTACAGTGGTGTCAAAGTCAAAGCCTGCGGGCCAGAATTACTTATCTATGGCCCCCGTGATGATATTTGATTAGTATTATAACCGGCCCGCAGGCCACAGCCGCCTGCTGCTGTTTTGCACGCACCAATACTCCATCAGTGTTGGCGCTAGGAATTTTCAAAATTTTTATGACTTGACCCCATCAAGTCATGGGTCACACAGTAAAATTTTGGGGTCCCACTTTTTTGTAACCGTGTTGAAAACAAATGATAAATATATGCCTTATCATATCTCACATTCTATATTGTGTTTTGGAAAAAGGTTGTCATAAACATTATGTAATTCATTAAAACAAATATAATACAAATTTGTACATATATGTACATTTCTTCAGTTATAAACATTCATTCACTTTATTCTGTCCTTCATGGATCTAAACTTTACCGCTGCTGGTATTTTTTTCTATATTTTTATTGTAATATTTTCAGAAAGTGTTTGTTTTATTTTTGGCCAAAGTAAGACAAAGAAAACAATCTGAAGTTATCTTTATTTGTTAGCTTTAATGCCATGATTTTAATAGTCCGGCCCACGTGTGCACGGAGCCAAAATGAGTTTGATACCACTGGTCTAGGACAAGCCGTGTATTACAATTTAGAATACGTCAACGGCTAACGGCTCTCCTCTTCAGTGCTATTCTTTATTGTTTTTCTACTTCTTTCTTACCTGTGCTTTCACTCGGTTCTGTGTACACTTAGTACACCCGCCAGACACTTTTGGATATCGGCGTCGAATGTCAGATATCGGTCTCCGGTGGCTCTCACTACACACACAACATCCCAGAAGACATAGCGAGATCACCGGGCTCTCCGTGGATTGTTATTGGGTCTGGGAGGCGGCACAGTCGGAGAAGGGAGAGGAAGCAGAAAGGGGGCTGCAGGGCCGGCGTTATGCTACAGCTAAAGAAACAACCACACAAGCCACCTCTACCGAGCCTGTTTCTCTGCAATGCCAGATCCCTGGTGCATAAAACGAACGACCTGGAATTATTACTCGTTGGAAATCGCTATGTTCGTGACTGCTGTGTTTTGGCCATCACTAAAACGTGGCTTCACCCGAGGATCCCCAATGCTAGCCTGCAGCTAGCAGGCCGCACTTTGCTCCGCTGGGACAGGTAAGAGCAGAGGAGGGGGTCTCTGTGTTTACGTGCATGATAACTGGTGTAACAACGGGACAATCATAGACCAACACTGTTCCCCAGACCTCGAGTACATGTCTGTAAGATGCCGGCCTTTTTTTCGACCGAGAGAGCTAACTGTAGTGATCGTCACGGCTGTTAACATCCCACCCGATGCCAACGTGAACACAGCGCCCTCTCTCCTGCTGAACGCCGTAAACGAACAGCAGCGGGTCCACCCGGATGGTGTTCACATTATCGCAGGGGACTTTAATAAGGGCAACTTAAAGACTGTACTGTCAAAGTTTTACCAACATGTAAAGTGTTCTACTAGGAGAGAGAACACTCTGGATCATGTTTACACCAATATCAAGCACGCATACAGAGCCACACCCCTCCCCCATCTCGGCCAGTCAGACCATCTTTCCCCCCTGCTCTCTCCAGCCTACTCCCCCCCTCAGACGCAAAGTCAGACCCACCATGAAGACAATTACAACCTGGCCTGAAAATGCTACGTCAGACATACAGAACTGTTTCAGCCATACAGACTTATTTGAACACCAGGATCTGGAGACTTACACAGGAACGGTACTGCACTATATCAAGTTCTGCATTGGGAATGTGACTCTCGATAAAATCATCCGCGTTTTCACTAACCAGAAACCCTGGATGACCAGCGCTGCTTTCAGGTCAGGTGACAGAGCTCTGTACAGGGCTGCTCGAGCTGGCCTGAAGAAAGGAATTAAAAAAGCTAAGGCAGACCACAGCATGAGTATGGAGTCCCACCTGTCCAGCAACAACTCACGAGAGGTCTGGCGAGGCATACACCACATCACCAACTTCAGAGGCTGTGATGTGTCAACAGCAGACCTGAGTGCGCCGCTAGCAGAGGAGCTAAATAGCTTCTTTGCTAGCTTCAAGACACCACAGCAGCACTCATCTGTTCCAGCCCTGCCCCCACCCCCTCCAGGCTTCTCCACCACCCCACTGACTGTACAGGAGCATGATGTCAGAGGGGTACTCCTGACAGTGAACCCCAGGAAAGCTGCTGGCCCAGACGGAGTTCCTGGCAAGGTGGTCAGAGCGTGCACCCACCAGCTCACCTCCACCTTTACCAGGATCTTCAATCCCTCCCTGGCCCAGGCAGTCATGCTGTCCTGCCGTTGAATACCGGCTCCCCACAGGGCTGTGTGCTGAGCCCTCTTCTGTACTGCCTCTATACCTACGACTGCAGTCCGACCCACAACAACAACCTCATACTGAAGTTCACGGATGACACCACGGTGGTCGGACTCATCTCAAAGGGGGACGAGGGAGCCTACAGAAAGGAGGTCCGGAAGCTGGCAGACTGGTGCTCAGAGGACAACCTTGCTCTGAACACCAAGAAAACCAAGGAGATAGTCGTTGACTTCAGGAAACACAGCACTGACCTAGCCCCCCTCTACATCAAGGGCGAGTGTGTGGAAAGGGTCCACATCTTCCGGTCTCTTGGCGTCCTTATCTCTGACAACATCTCCTGGTCAGAGAACTCTACTGCCATCACTAAGAAGGCTCAGCAGCGGCTGAACTTCCTGAGAGTCCTCAAGAAGTACAACCTGGACTCCAACCTGCTGCTGACCTTCTACCGCTCATCAATTGAGAGCCTGCTGACATACTGCATCACAGCCTGGTACGGCAGCTGCACCGTTGCAGACAAGGAGAGGCTCCAGATAGTGGTAAAGGCAGCACAGCGGATCATCGGCTGCCCTCTCCTCTCCCTGACAGACATTTACATCTCCCGCTGCCTCAGCAGAGCTACAAACATTATCAAGGACAGCTTTCACCCTGGGGGGGTTTGGGTTTGGTGGTAGCGGGGGTGTATATTGTAGCGTCCCGGAAGAGTTAGTGCTGTAAAGGGTTCTGGGTATTTGTTCTGTTGTGTTTATGTTGTGTTACGGTGCGGATGTTCTCCCGAAATGTGTTTGTCATTCTTGTTTGGTGTGGATTCACAGTGTGGCGTATATTTCTAACATTGTTAAAGTTGTTTATACGGGCACCCTCAGTGTGACCTGTATCGCTGTTGAACAAGTATGCATGCATTCCCGTATGTGTTCATACAGAAGACGCACATATATTGTGATTGGGCCGGCACGTTGTTAAAATGGATGAAAAGCGGACGTGACGACAGCTCATAGCGGACGTTAAAGGCAGTGTTTTTAAGGCACGCCCCCAAGACTGTGGTCCGGGTGGGCTATGAGATATAATGACTGATGAACACCTTCGTTCGATAATGAAGGTTGCCTCATCTCAAAGCCTGAGCCCCAACATTAATGAATTAGCATCCAAGAAAAGATGGCAGGTATCTGGCTTGGGCACATCAGATTTGATCAGTGTGTTGTAAACTGAGCAGTTTAAAGTCCTGATTGGTTAGTTTATTCATTGTTATTTTATTTTCAAATTTATTAGCCTGTGGAAAAAGTTAATGTTGATATTTACCTCAGAAGGCTGCAAATAGAAAAGAGGCATTCAATTTTTGTTTAAATTGTATTTGATATGCCATTGATATTTTTGAATTATTATTATTATTTGAAACTCGATTTTGCATGTCACTATAAAGTTATATAAGCCTTGCTTGTTCAATATTCAATGCAAAGCTTGTTTGGGTCCCTATTAAAAGGTTAATTTGTTCAACCTTGGCCCGCGGCTTTGTTCAGTTTTAAATTTTGGCCCACTCTGTATTTGAGTTTGACACCCCTGGTTTAGCACCTCTATGTGTGCAATTTTTACTTTCCACCCACAGTCTGAATGCTTCTATATAAATAATATTTAATATTTAAACAACACATTTAGAACCTTCGTTCTCAGGACTGGACTGTGCACCTTACCTCCTTTTGCACTATTTATTTTCTTTCCTTCCTATGTTTTGCATATTTATAGACTGTCACACTGACACTGGAGCTGCTTTTAATCTCATTGTACCTGTGTATAGTGACAATAAAAAGGCATTCTATTCATTCTATAAAAGAGAAAAAAATGTGTGTTCTTGTTTCGAATAGTGATTGTGAATGATCGATAACGTAAAAAAATGTGCAGTTCTCTTTTCATTTTGAAGCTTACTTTTCACTGAACAGGAAGTCAGTGTGTGCAGGTTTCAATGCTGTGTAACTTGACAGTAGCTATATTGCTGGTGTTGTAGCGATAATGAAGAAGCTAACAATATTACAAAACACGTCGACATAAACTGACCTATTTTTCATAGAAATGGCCCCTTTAGGTCTCAAATATTATGTTGACAAAGACAGTTGACCATGTTTTTTCACGCCAGCACTTTTTTGCAATAACAAAATCTCGGTGGACCAGAACTTGATGAGTTTGTTAAACTTAAACGGGTCCCACAGTACTGTATTCCTTCTCCTGTTCTTTCGTGCTTTCCCCCAAAAGCCCCTTTGATGAGGCCGGGTCCTTATCATGGAATAAATATTGCCAAAATCCAAAGAAATGCAAAACCGATACAATCCCTTGTTTGTGACTAAACTTGGGTTTGGTGAAATACGAGATCAGCTGAGGTGCCTCGCGAGACAATATGTCTGTGTCTGAGGTTTTGTGCAACTTTTTCCTGTAAATGTTTGTGAAATTGGAAATTCCATACCACTGGGTATTAGTCATGTCTGATAGTAACATGTGGAAAGGTCATATTGTGGTACTTCAGTTTTTGTACTACCAACTTTTTGTATGATTTGGCTTTTGACGGAAAGTTGCACTAACAATTGCCTCCTGTTTTCCTATATATTCTTCGTATTCATACAGCCCAACTTTGCGGATGTTTTTTTAGGACTGTGATATAATCCACCATGGGGCCAACACTTTGATAAAGAAGGTGAGAAACACTACTGCATTTATGAAATAATTCAATAGTTTGCCACAAGAGTCTTTATTGCTGTTATTACGGCTATGATATGTTTGATTGATATATGATTTATATTTAATTTTTACCTATATATTATTATACATTTAATACTATTTTTAGATGACTTTAAATTTAGGTATTCTCCAGTGTGGATGTCTCGACAGTTGAAATTTTCCCCAATTGTCAGGGGTTTAGTTTTTGTTATGGTAAATAGTACTGTGTGTGTGTGTGTGTGTGTGTGTGTGTGTGTGTGTGTGTGTTTGTATGTACTGCATGGGTTTTCTTCTTATTTCTTTTTTTAGTGTAAAGCATTTTGTGTTGCCACTTGCATGTACAGTATATGAGTAGTGCTGTATAAATAAAGATTAATTTGATTTAATAGTAAAAATACAAGTGATGTTAAATGTATTTATTTGAGTCACCATTTGTAGGTGTTTCACTTTATTTTCCATGCAAATCTATAATTATTCTCTGTAAGTATCCATTTGTATGTGTTTCACTTTATTTTCCATGCAAATCTATAATTATTCTCTGTAAAATGGTTTATGGTTTGCGTTTATTTTGAACATGCACACAGTTACAACATGATACATCACAATTTCCTGTTTCTCTTTTCAACATGTTCAAAAAGGAGAAGGTAGATGCAGAGTTTATTTAATCCTACCTCTTTTCCATTTCATAGAAATTGCTAACACCTATGTGCACTTCCTGTTCTTAATTTGCTCACAATATACTCCATAAAAAAAACAACAACAACATAATAAATAGTGAAGTAAGTTGTATTTCATATAATGAGATGAATGAGATTATCAATAATTTTAAAAAGTTAATTATGGTTCTTCTTCTTTGTACTTAGTTAACACTTTAGGTTTGAACAGTTTCTTAAACTGGATCATATTAGCACATTGTTTGATTTTTTTTACTTAAACCATTCCATAATTGAATTCCACATACTGATATGCCCGCTTCCTCCCACCTCCAAAGACATGCACCTGGGATAGGTTGATTGGCAACACTAAATTGGCCCTAGTGTGTGAATGTGAGTGTGAATGTTGTCTGTCTATCTGTGTTGGCCCTGCGATGAGGTGGCGACTTGTCCAGGGTGTACCCCGCCTTCCGCCCGATTGTAGCTGAGATAGGCTCCAGCACCCCCCGCAACCCCAAAGGGAATAAGCGGTAGAACATGGATGGATGGATGGATGGATATGCTAAATGTTTTTAAGTGTTGTACGTGCGTACGAATGTTTTAAGTTCGATTTTTCTCTTCTATTTAGTTCTTCAGGATATATTTAGTTATTTTTCTATGTGTGTTTGACTTTCTCTTATACTGGAAACCACTAACATTATTTACATTTTACTAAGATTTAAGGATAGTCTGTTTTTATCGAACAATCTCTTTAAAGGGGAACATTATCACCAGACCTATGTAAGCGTCAATATATACCTTGATGTTGCAGAAAAAAGACCATATATTTTTTTAACCGATTTCCGAACTCTAAATGGGTGAATTTTGGCGAATTAAACGCCTTTCTATTATTCGCTCTCGGAGCGATGACGTAACAACGTGACGTCACATCGGGAAGCAATCCGCCATTTTCTCACTTCCGTCGGTGTGTTGTCTGAGGGTGTAACAACACAAACAGGGACGGATTCAAGTTGCACCAGTGGCCCAAAGATGCGAAAGTGGCAAGATATTGGACGGAATTTGTTCAAAATACGAGGGTGTGGGGAAAGCCGACGAAAGGGTCAGTCGTTTGTTCCGCACACTTTACCGACGAAAGCTATGCTACGACAGAGATGGCAAGAATGTGTGGATATCCTGCGACACTCAAAGCAGATGCTGACATCAACTCCAAAACTGGACAGATCAGCTTTCAGGAAAAGAGAGCGGATGAGGGTATGTCTACAGAATATAGGGAATAAGCGGTAAAAAATGGATGGATGGATTATACATAAACTGTGTTTACCAATAATTTAGCTTAAAAACATTTATTTTTTTCAATAATTCGAGTACATTCGGGTAGTCTTGTGTAATGCAGTATTTTGTGTCTATTTAGGTATGGTTAACCTGAGTGCTGAAATCGTGGAAAAATATATGTTCTTAGCGCGCCTGAAATGGGCTGTCTGCACTCTCAAAGTGCATGTTGTTGCCAAATGTATTTCATATGCTGTAAACCCAGTTCATAGTTGTTAGTTTCCTTTAATGCCAAACAAACACATACCAATCGTTGGTTAGAAGGCGATCGCCGAATTCGTCCTCGCTTTCTCCCGTGTCGCTGGCTGTCGTGTCATTTTCGTCGGTTTTGCTTGCATACGGTTCAAACCGATATGGCTCAATAGCTTCAGTTTCTTCTTCAATTTCGTTTTCGCTATCTGCCTCCATACTACAACCATCCGTTTCAATACATGCGTAATCTGTTGAATCGCTTAAGCCGCTGAAATCCGAGTCTGAATCCGAGCTAATGTCGCTATACCTTGCTGTTCTATCCGCCATGTTTGTTTGTATTGGCATCACTGTGTGACGTCACAGGAAAATGGACGGGTGTATATAACGATGGTTAAAATCAGGCACTTTGAAGCTTTTTTTAGGGATATTGCGTGATGGGTAAAATTTTGAAAAAAACTTCGAAAAATAAAATAAGCCACTGGGAACTGATTTTTAATGGTTTTAACCCTTCTGAAATTGTGATAATGTTCCCCTTTAATTTAATAATTTCTTCTGTTATTATTTGTATTAGCTTCTGTGTGTTTTCTCCTGAACAAAACACAGTTGTATTGTCTGTGAATAATATTAACTCTAAGTCTTTTGTAACTTTACAAATGTCGTTTGTATACAAATTTAACAATTTTGGTCTCAGTATTGATCCTTGTGGTACGCAATAGGATATATTTGTGTTGTAGACGTGTGTTTTGTATTCAAATTGTATGTGTTTGGAACGGATTATTTAGATTTATTTAATTTATTTTGGGAAAAGTTGCTTACATTTTCATACGATTTAGTGTTTGTCTGACGTTTTTGGAACGGATTACAGTCGTCCATCGTTTTTTGTAGCCAATTGGTTCCAGGCCTAGTCGTGATAAACAAGTTCCCGCGGAGTAGGATTAATATTAATACATACATACATTAATACATCAAAATCTGTTCACCCTTTAGTGTGTTCTACTATAGATTATTGTAGATTACCCTGAGGGATCCCCCAAGCATCATTGCTATGGCCGTCGGACGGCCACTAAAACACGACAACGACGTGGAAATACTTTGTCACGTCTTGAGTAATTACAAATGGACAAATGGACCTTCATGTACTGAAAACTTGTTCTGCAAACACTTGGTCAACTTGACACTCACAGCTACAACCACACAGGTGTATAAAATCAAGCACTTAGGCATGGAGACTGTTTCTACAAACATTTGTGAAAGAACGGGCTGCTCTCAAGAGCTCAGTGATTTCCAGCGTGGAACTGTCATGGGTTTGAAGGTTGCCAGGAGAACGGTACATTTCGGACTGCATTGTGCCGAGTGTGAAATTTGGTGGAGGAGGAATTATGGTGTGGGGTTGTTTTTCAGGAGTTGGGCTTGGCCCCTTAGTTCCAGTGAAAGGAACTTTAAATGCTCCAAGATACCAAAACATTTTGGACAATTCCATGCTCCCAACCTTGTGGGAACAGTTTGGAGCGGGCCCCTTCCTCTGACTGGCCTGTACAGCGAAGTATTTTAGCATGTATGAGCCAGTGCGCCTTACAACAAGATAGACTCCTGCAAAGCTCTCTTTAGGTAAACCTCTACCATACCCTCAAAGATTGATATAAGGCGATCAGTGGGGTCCATAAAATACCGATCACTACAATTCCCGAGATTGCGTCATGTAGAAGTCCTTATATATTTTTACTCTTTCGAAAAAGTTACGCTCGTAGGTCGGCTGCCTAAACCTGCTTGGTGGATAGTGCCCCCACGTCACAGAAGGTTTAGACATCACTGGGTCAATATTTTGTAACTTTCATTTTACTTTTTTTAAAAATTCCTTCTTTTTAGAGACTTTCATAAAGACCTACCGTATTTTCGGGACCATAGGGCACACCAGATTATAAGGCGCACCGTCGATGAATGGTCTATTTTCAATCTTTTTTCATATATAAAGCGCACAGTAAAAGGAGTCATATTATATATATTTTTTTTCTGAATTGAAAACACATGTGGTCTACATAACATGTAATGGGGGTTCTTTGGTCAAAATGTTGCATAGATTATGTTTTCTGACAGTCGCTTCAGGATGCGCCGTTTTGTGGCCGTTCTTATTTACGTGGCTCACCTTCGGCAGCGTCATTTGTGTTGTAGCGGTGTAGCGTGCAAGGACGGGAGTGGAAGAAGTGTCAAAAGATGGAGCTAACTGTTTTAATGACATTCAAACTTTACTTAAATCAATAAAGGAGCAGTATCTCCTCATCCGCCGGAAATGTGTCCCGTGAAAAACCGTCCGACCAAAACTCTCTAATAACTAAAGTTCCTTGGGTGAATAATGTAAACTCACTACACCGGTACGTTTTAGTGCTTTCATGGCAGATATAAGAAATAACTTTACACTACTTTATATTAGAAATGGCAACAGGGGAGGATGAATGTCCCATAACAAGAAGATAGAGAAAAATAAGAAACTTATCGACTACGGTGTCGGCACTGACTACAAAGGCGGACGTGCACAATTTTTCAGGACTTATGCAGATCCCAAATACAGATCAGCAGGTACCAGAAGGTAAAAAAAGTTGCTTTTGCATAATATTGCGAAACAAAAAGCCAGATAATATGTTTTACCTTATACACACACCATAATAATACTTGTATGTTGAAGCACAGTACAATCCATCAAGCGTTGCGGCTGTGTGACTGCCATCACATTGCAGTCTACATGTATCTCTTATGTTTGACTGACATCTACTGGTCACACTTATCATTACAGTATGTACAAAATAAAATAGCTTCGAGGTCGGTAAGCAAAACCAGAATTATTCCGTACATTAGGTGCACCGGGTTATAATAATAATACTGTCGAGTTTAGAGAGAAAAAAAAGATTTTAAGTGTGCCTTATAGTCCGGAAAATACAGTACTCTGTAAGTCTGTAAATATGAGATATTTTGGTGAAAACCAATGCAATTGACTATAGTGGAAAAATAAGTGTATATGGAGATATCTGCTGACATAACTAAGGTAAAATAAGTCACTAAAGTCTCAAATTCCAAACGGCTCGTTTGGAGCAAGAATGTTTTATAATTATCTTGGCCATTCCTCCGTTGTTTGATTTCAAATTTTCGGGACATATCGCAAATGCGCAAATAACAGTAGCAACACTTAACAGGAATTATTTAATTGAATACTTAAGTTAGGCAAAAAAACATGTGCAATATGCTTTAAAAAATCCCTGATGTAGTGAAGCCCCAAAATTTGAAGCACAAAGTGGCAAGAGACGACTGTAATTACATTGTGTGAGTGCTTCAAAATAACAGTTAGTATGCTAACTGTTAGCATTTTGGCTAATTTCGTAGATATAAAACTAACATTCAAGGAGATTTTTACATGAAGCTGTCTTGCTAGCATGCCAACTGTTAGCATTATGAGTGTTAACGTGTAGCATTACTAAAAGTCATGGATATTGTTATTTTCAAACTATGGAAAATAATCCACAATTATCTGCAATGCAGGAAAGCCTACGATATTTGTAGCGAGGGACGAGTGTACTAATAAAAACTGAGGTACCGTTGTAAATACTGCATGTGTGCATGATGAAATGAAAAGCCAATTTTCAGAAGTTACCTCAGGTAGCTCAGAGTTTCATCACAAGCTCCCTGAGCAGAATGAATATCAATTAAAGCGTGACCTCATTCAGTCTTTTATGACACACAACCACCTCAGACTCTCTTTCGGTCCCACCGAATCACTTTCACACGTTTCCATTTACCGCTTCTCTGGCGTGGTTTCGTTCTCTTTGCTAGCCGGGGCTTCCTGTAGGTCAGGCAGGTTGGCGAAGTCGTCCTGTTCGGCCAGTCCGATCGCGAGAGACAGAACAACCATCTTTCCCTCGCTGGACACGGACACGTAAGACGTCACACAAACAAACACACACATGGACAAGTACAGGAAGAGAGAGAGATAAAATGTTGTGAGGATCCAATTTTTAATTACATCTGTACATCTCCATCTGTGCTGAGTTGTTAGCGGCGTGAGGAACTATGAAACCCTGCATGTACAGCAGTGGTACCCCAACTTAGAGGGGAATTATTCACAATTCACAAATATTATGAGAGACAAGAACACACCTGTCTTTTTCAGTATTCTAAAGGGGGGGGGGAAAAGCGCTTATAAACATATATACATACATATATACATACATACATACACACTATATATATATATATATATATATATATATATATATATATATATGTATACATACATACACACTATATATATATATATATAAAAAAAAAATATATATATATGTATACAAAAATATATATATGTATACAAACATATATATACATATATATATACATATATATATATATATATATATATATATATATATATGTTTGTATACATATATATATATTTTTGTATATATATATATATATGTTTGTATACATATATATATATTTTTGTATACATATATTTTTATATATATATATATATATGTTTGTATACATATATATATATATTTTTGTATACATATATATATATATATATATATATATATATATATTTATATATATGTTAGGTCAGACAAAAACCCCACAGAGGCTATATCATCCCTACAAGCCTGTTTCGCAGGTTTCCCTCTGTGTTTTTTCTGACCTAACGTATATTCCGCTCTACCCCAGTATTGAGCACTGTATAACGAATATATACAGATATATATATATATATATATATATAGATATATATATATATATATACAGTATATATATATGTATTTACCGTATTTTGGTCATTTTGAGCATTACCAGAACTTGTTTGCTGGGCACATTTATTTTAGTGCCCATAGCAACGCATTTCCTTTTTCCGTCAACAAATGTGTGTTCTTACATCCGGCAACTAAACACTTGTGGTTGCTCATCATGGCAGACTTAGTAATAGACAACCAAAAGGGCTGTTTTTGGACAATTGACTTGGTGTTGTAAAAGTGTAGCTTGGAGTCAAACTATGCCGACAGAAATGGAGTGCTTCCGCTGCACTGGGTGGCCAACAATGTTATTATCGATGGAAACACTTTTTGTATCCGGCAAGAAGGACGCTGTTTAAAGAAACTGCATCACAACAAAAGACAAACTGTTTTGTGTTTGCGCTAACAAACCCTGCAGTGGTAGAAACTTTTTACCACCTACCCAAAATCAACTGGAAATAACGTCCCCCGGCCACAAATGTCCATTGAGTGAGTCACTATAATATTGATCATGATACATGCAACACAATATTCTAGTTATTACAACTACATACACTGTCAGCAATTCAGCTGATGATGCAGAAGCTATCTTACAGCTAGTACCTTAGCATGCCGTCAAAAGACGATGGGTTACTTTGCTAGAAAAACAGTTTTGTCCCTTACAAATACAGCTTGGTTATTATACAGGTTACAGAACATAAATGAAGTAATGTTGGTGGTTTTTGGATGCATTTTTAAACTGATTTAGAGGCAGAATTAGGGCTGGGCGATATGGCCTTTTATTAATATTTCGATATTATTAGGCCATGTCACGATACACGATATATATCTCGATAGTTTGCCTTAGCCTTGAATGAACACTTGATGCATATAATCACAGCAGTATGATGATTCTATGTGTCTACATTAAAGCATTCTTGTTCAAACTGCATTAATATACTGTATGCTCATTTTAAAGGCCTACTGAAACCCACTACTACCGACCACGCAGTCTGATAGTTTATATATCAATGATGAAATCTTAACATTGCAACACATGCCAATACGGCCGGGTTAGCTTACTAAAGTGCAATTTTAAATTTCGCGCGAAATATCCTGCCATACTTGCCAACCTTGAGACCTCCGATTTCGGGAGGTGGGGGTGGGCGTGGTCGGGGTGGGAGGGGGCGCGGCTAAAAAGGGGAAGAGTATATTTACAGCTAGAATTCACCAAGTCAAGTATTTCATATATATATATACCGGTATATATATATATATATATATATATATATATATATATATATATATATATATATATATATATATATATATATATATAACAAATACTTGACGTTCAGTGAATTCTAGCTATATATATATACATATATATATATAATATATATATGTATACATATATATATATATATATATATATATATATATATATATATATATATACATATATATATACATATATATATATAATATATATATATAATATATATATATATATATATATATACACGTATATATATATATTAATTTTATTATATATATATATACGTATATATATATATATTAATTTTATTATATATATATATATATATATACATATACACATATATATATATTAATTTTATTATATATATATACGTATATATATATGTATTAATTTTATTATATATATATATATATATATATATATATATATATATATATATATAAAATAAATACTTGAATTTCAGTGTTCATATTTTTTACACATATACACACACATACCATTTATCTACTCATTGTTGAGTTAAGGGTTGAATTGTCCATCCTTGTTCTATTCTCTGTCACTATTTTTCTAACCATGCTGAACTCTGATGATGCATTGCTGTGTGGCACGCACAAAAGTGCTTTCATCAAATGCACTAGATGGCAGTATTGTCCTGTTTAAGAGTGTCACAACATTGCTGTTTACGGCAGACGAACTGCTTTACGGTATATCAAAACGTGACTGCTGTTGTTGTGTGTTGTTGCCGCGCTGGGAGGACGTTAATGAAACTGCCTAACAATAAACCCACATAAGAAACCTAGAACTCGCCCTCCATCATTCTACAGTTATAACGTGATTGGGCAGGTATGCTGGTTATATTGTGGGTTAGCGGATTCAGGTTCTCATGGACCTGAGTCCGCCTGAATTTCGGGAGATTTTCGGGAGAAAATTTGTCCCGGGAGGTTTTCGGGAGAGGTGCTGAATTTCGGGAGTCTCCCGGAAAATCCGGGAGGGTTGGCAAGTATGTATCCTGCTGAAAACGTCTCGGTATGATGACGTCAGCGCGTGTCGTCTCGGATTGTAGAGGACATTTTGGGACAGCATGGTGGCCAGCTATTAAATCGTCTGTTTTCATCGCAAAATTCCACAGTATTTTGGACATCTGTGTTGGTGAATCTTTTGCAATTTGTTCAATGAACAATGGAGACAGCAAAGAAGAAAGCTGTAGGAGGGAAGCGGTGTATTGCGGCCGACTTCAGCAACACAAACACGGCCGGTGTTTCATTGTTTACATTCCCGAAAGATGACAGTCAAGCTTTACCATTGGCCTGTGGAGAACTGGGACAACAGAGACTCTTACCAGGAGGACTTTGAGTTGGATGCGCAGACACGGTACCGTGAGTATGCATGCAGCTGCGGCTTCCAAACATTTGATCGCTTGCCCGTACGTGTGTGCCGCTATGTGCATGTCACGTACGTAACTTTGGTGACTTTGGGGAAATATATGTGCTGTATGAACTTTGGGGAGGTGTGGGATTGAGTGTGTTGTGCAGGTGTTTGAGTTGTATTGGCGGGTTATATGGACGGGAGGGGGGAGGTGTTTGTTATGCGGGATTAATTTGTGGCATATTAAATATAAGCCTGGTTGTGTTGTGGCTAATAGAGTATTTGTGTTTATTTACTGTTTTAGTCATTCCCAGCTGAATATCAGGTCCCACCCGCCTCTCACAGCATCTTCCCTATCTGAATCGCTCCCACTGCCCTCTAGTCCTTCATTCTCACTTTCCTCATCCACAAATCTTTCATCCTCGCTCAAATTAATGGGGAAATTGTCGCTTTCTCGGTCCGAATCGCTCTCTCTGCTGGTGGCCATGATTGTAAACAATGTGCAGATGTGAGGAGCTCCACAACCTGTGACGTCACGCTACTCGTCTGCTACTTCCGGTACAGGCAAGGCTTTTTTTATCAGCGACCAAAAGTTGCGAACTTTATCGTCGATGTTCTCTACTAAATCCTTTCAGCAAAAATATGGCAATATCGCAAAATGATCAAGTATGACACATAGAATGGACCTGCTATCCCCGCTTAAATAAGAAAATCGCATGTCAGTAGGCCTTTAAGCTTTCACGCAGAGAGGGAAATCACAACTAAGTCAATTGACCAACAGTGTATTTATTAAACAGTTATTAAGCAGTGGCACAAACATTCATGTCATTTCAAAACAGAAAGTGTAAGATTGTCAGATACATTTTAAAACAAGCTATTAGTGCACTTTAGTGAATGATGTCACCGAGATGACATATCAAAACAACACAAATTAAAATGTACTTTTTGTACACAACACCACCACAATAGTTTAAAACAAATAAAGTGCACTTTTGTGCATGATGTCACACAAGATATTTCAATAAATGTCAAATAAAAATGAGCTGCGTAATAGGTTCCTGCGGATGTTATCTCCTTCTGTTGTTGACTTTTTTTTTTCATACGGTGTTGATCTGGAAAGAGTTGCTTCGGCATTTTGTTGGTGTGGCACCGGCCGGAGATGTTGACATGCGGAGTTTCAAGCACTCTTCATTCTCTAGCCGGTGACTTTTCAAATGATGCTACATTAGCAGTGTTGCTACTTTTTGTAGCAACGCTTTTGCCGCATAAATGTTGAACATATTCCCGCTTGAAGCCAAACCACCGCCTGACGATGGATCCTGTGCTGTTTTTCTTGGGAACTAATTCTTCTTCCTCCATTTGTTACCAGATTCACACTTTCTCTCTCTCGTATTACCACCCGCACCTCACTGTTCGCATCACAGCTAACATTACCATGTCGCTACCTGTCTGCTCCGCGGGAGCGTGCGACGTTGCACACGTGACGTGTGTAAGAAGATGCGCTTGGTTTAAGTCTCTGTGAGAAGGAGAGACAAGAAAGAGTGGGAAACACATGTAATGTAATGCCCCGCAGCTAAAAGCAACTGCGTGAGAACGAATACTCGAATATCACGATGTAGTCATTTTCTATATCGCACAGAGACAAACCCGTGATATATCGAGTTCATCGATATATCGCCCAGCCCTAGGCAGAATAGATGGTCCCCATTAGCAGCATTGCTAGTCACGTAGAACGTGTCGATTATTACAAATTAGAATGCAAAACCCCCCCAAAAAAACATGCCTCTTCCCGCATAAGGATTGAGAACATGGATGAAGTGCTGGCTGTCCAGAGTCGGGAGCCGGGGTGGACCGCTCGCCTGTGCATCGGCTGGGAACATCTCTGCGCTGCTGACCCGTCTCCGCTCGGGATGGTGTCCTGCTGGCCCCACTATGGACTGGACTCTTACTATTATGTTGGATCCACTATGGACTGGACTCTCACAATATTATGTCAGACCCACTCGACATCCATTGCTTTCGGTCTCCCCTAGAGGGGGGGGGAGGGGTTACCCACATATGCGGTCCTCTCCAAGGTTTCTCATAGTCATTCACATCGACGTCCCACTGGGGTGAGTTTTTCCTTGCCCTTATGTGGGCTTTGTACCGAGGATGTCGTTGTGGCTTGTGCAGCCCTTTGAGACACTTGTGATTTAGGGCTATATAAATAAACATTGATTGATTGATTGATTGAGAACAATATGGAAAATTCCAAAAAAGTGCAGTTCCCCTTTATGAGTGTTTTTAAATAACAGCTATCTCTCTTCTAATTGTTACGTTTCTAATTGCAAGCAAAAGCTGAAGTAACAAGCATCCCCGCCATTAGTTGGTGTAGCAAATGTCACAGTGAACCCTGTAAGGTCTGACGAAAACATCAGGTCTCACTCGCTGGCATTAGCTTATAGCTGGAGATCGACATCATTTTGTTATCCAACCACTGGAAGGAAAACGAATCAACGTGAAAGACAGTGCTGAGAAGAAGAAGTGGATGATATTCATTGAATTATACAAGTGAGTTATCAAAACATGACTGAGCATGTTGCCAACCTGGCGAAGCAATTCCAGCGTATCACTGCGAGTCTGCACTAGGGTTGTACGGTATATCGGTTTTAGTATAGTATAGTCCCGCGATACTAATGAATCATATTCGGTACTATATCGCCACTAAAAAGTACCGGTGAACCCACACCCCCGCCCCTTCGTCGTCGTCACCTTGTGTCGTTGCTGGTTTACGAGCAGACGAGCATGTTCGGCAGTGCACAATCACGGAGTACTTACAAACAGACACAGTGTGTAGACAGAAAAGGGAGAACGGACGCATTTTGGCTTAAAAACTAACCATAAAGGTGAAGTTATAACACTGAAACGCCCTCAGGAAGAGGTGCTTTAAGACATGGCTAGCTAGCTAGCGGCTAAAGTCCCTCCGCTGTCTGCAGTGTTGTAGCTACTTCTAAATCACTAATCCTCGCCCCCACGGCGACAAATAAAGTATGTTTCTTACAAGTATCATCCCTGCAGGACGAGGAATAGCTAAACATGCTTCACTACACACGCTCACCGGCGTCACAATGTAAACAAAAACGCCATTGGTAGATCTACACCTAACATCCACTGTAATGATACCAAGTACAGGACCGTATCTAGTTGATACTACTATGATTACGTCAATATTTTCTGGCATCACAACATCTTCTTTTTGTTTTTTTTTGTTTTGTTCATAAACTGAGTAAATATGTCCCTGGACACATGAGGACTTTGAATATGACCAATGTATGATCCTGTAACGACTTGGTATCGGATTGATACCCAAATTTGTGGTATCATCCAAAACTAATGTAAAGCATCCAAACAGCAGAAGAATAAATGATGTGTTGATAGAACATGTTAAAAGAGAAAGTAAGCAGATATTAACAGTAAATGAACAAGTAGATTAATAATTCATTTTCTACCACTTGTCCTTAATAATTTTGACAAAATAATAGAATGGAAAATGACACAATATGTTACTGCATATGTCAGCAGACTAAATTAGGAGTCTTTGTTTGCTTACTTACTACTAAAAGTATGTTCACTATTTTATTTAAGGACAAACTTGCAATAAGAAACATATGTTTATTGCACCGTAAGATTTTTTGTTAAATAATGCAATTTTGGTCCCGTTTATTTAGAAAAGTATCATAAATTAGAGAAAAGTATCGAAATGCATTTTGGCACCGGTACCAAAATATTGGTATCGGGGCAACACTAGTCTGCACCATACTGAAGGAGAATGAGTCTCACACAAGCCAAGGATGTTAAAATAATAAATAAACGGCAAACTTTTATCAATGAAAATACTGAAAAGCTGCAGATGGTGTGTTTGACAGAGAAGCAGCTGGGAGGAGATATTTCATTATATTATATTGTACAGTATTACATTTCTTCATAAAACTACTGCAATTTTTTGTACTACAACATATTTTGTATTTTTTTTATTTTTTTTACAAGACATTTACATTTGTTATATAAAAGGGGGATGGGGATTACATTGTTTTCAATACATTTCAAAGGAGGTAATGATTTGAGATAAACATGTTTTGAGTAAAGAGCTCGGTCACAGAACCAATTAAACTTGTAAGTTGAGGTCCTGCCGTATTTATCAGCATCTTATATTTAGTTTTTATTGTGGATAAAAGCACGTTTGCATTCACAGTGTGTGTGCTTTTTATGTGACCATTCAGTCCGACCGTCTCCTTCCCCAAGTACCTGATACATCTCGTCATTATTGTGTCCCTAATTGTTTTCTTTCAAACAGATCTAATCTTTGCCCAAGTCTTGCTGATATGTGTTCTAATCCTCCGGTTTAGTCCCGCTGTAATTGGTTCATTATCTCTGCCTATGAGGTTACGTTTTTTTTTACTACACAGGTTAGTCCGTTTATTTGAAAAACTGCACCTATTTTCACAGACATCGGTGCAGGCTTGGCGCCAAGACCAACTTTATTAAAACCATTTTTAACCTGGCAAAATTGCTTTTTGTTCTCCGACTCAGGACCCACTGTTTGTGGAGTTTCGGGCTTTTTGTGGCCCGAAACACAATTTTGTTTGTGGCTCCCTTTCTGTCTTTAATAATACTCGTGTAACACGCTAGGGCTGACTGCAGTCTAGAGAGTTCAGTCTTCCCTCGCCTGTAAAGGTAACTATGTGGGGGTTATTTCACATCTAGAGGGCGTTCTTAACGTTAAATCCGTATTTAGAAAGTCGTACACAAGCTTCTTATGCTCTAGCTAAGAAAATATTCCATTCATAATTAATGATTCCTACTTTTAAACCAATTAATATTGTGTTGCTCTTGGTGAACGGAAATATATACATATGTACTGTATATATATATATATATATTAAAGTTAAAGTACCAATGATTGTCATATATATATAAATATATATACACACATTTGTACTATATATATATATATATATATATATATATATATATATATATATATATATATACACATATGTACTGTATATATATATATATATGTACATACAGTACATATGTATATATACATATATATATGTATATATATACATATATATGTACTGTATACATATATATATATATATATATATATGCATACATATATACATACAGTACATGTATATATATATATATATATATATATATATATATATATATATGTATATACACACAGTACATACATATATATATATACAGTACATACATATATATACATATATATATACACAGTACATATGTATATATTTTTGTTCACCAAGAGCAACACAAAATTAATTGGTTCAAAAGTAGGACTCATTAATGATGGAGCTAAGGATAATATTTGAATCCTGTTTTTAATATTTTTGTGCAGCACTTTGGAAAAATTTTTGTTGTTTAAATGCTATATAAATAAAGTGGATTGGATTGGATTGGATTTATGCCAGGGGCCGGCCCTGAGTGCAGGTGTTGAACATAGGAGGGAGGGATTAAGTGTAGGGAGTTCTTTGATATAGCCAAATGAAGGAATAAGATTATAGATTAAAAGAAAGGTTTTTTTTCAGTGCAAACAAATCACCTTCAGGTGTTTGGAATTTTTACCGAAAAGCATGCAAAGCAACATTTATAGATCATTTTGGAGAAAGCCTTTTTCTCCCAGTTTGTGGTTGCTTCTACTTAATGCAACACCTTTGAAAAGTGAAGTAAATAAATAAATAAATGGGTTGTACTTGTATAGCGCTTTTCTACCTTCAAGGTACTCAAAGTGCTTTGACACTACTTCTACATTTACCCATTCACACACACATTCACACACTGATGGAGGGAGCTGCCATGCAAGGCGCTAACCAGCACCCATCAGGAGCAAGGGTGAAGTGTCTTGCTCAGGACACAACGGACATGACGAGGTTGGTACTAGGTGGGGATTGGAGCTGACCTTTTCCTGTCACACACGGTACATGGGTAAATGACCTAACTGAGTGTGTGGCACACTCACTAACTGTATTGACCATTCCACCAAATCTGTTCCATTTACTTGTTGAAAATATCTTACATTGCTGTCTTTTTCTAAACTTTAAATCTGATAAATCACATACAGGTGAAACTCGAAAAATTAGAACATTGTGCAAAAGTTTGCTTATTCCAGCAATTAGATTTACAAAGTGAAACTAGGATGATATAGGCTCATAACATACAAGTCAAGATATTTCAAGAAGTTTTATATAATTTTGATGACTATGGCTTACAGTTTATGAAAACCGCAAATTGGAAATCTCAGAACATTTGGGGTTTTCGAAAACTAAACACATAACACAAAGTTAAAGTTAAGTTAAGTTAAAGTTAACTTAACTTAACTTTAAAATACTTAAATTAAAGTTAAAGTACCAATGATTGTCACACACACACAGTAGGTGTGGTGAAATGTGTCCTCTGCATTAACCCATGCCCTTGTTCACCCCCTGGGAGGTGAGGGGAGCAGTGAGCAGCAGCAGTGTCGCGCCCGGGAATCATTTTCGGTGATTTAACCCCCAATTCCAACCATTGATGCTGAGTGCCGAGCAGGGAGGTAATGGGTCCCATTTTTATAGTCTTTGGTATGACTCGGTATGACCTACCGATCTCAGGCTGGACACTCTAACCACAAGGCCACTGAGCAGGTGAAGGATTGACTTATCTCACCTTGCATGGAATGAGTTTATATCACATGTTAGACTCCATTTGAAGTTGAATTGCTGACATTAACTTTTGAACTGTGTATCCAGGCCCATCCAAGGCAACTCTATTTCGTTTTCGCACAAGGTTCCTAAACCAATTATGACTCATTTGAGTAACAGGACAAAAAGTACTGTAACAGGAGTGAGTTTTTAGCATGAATATAGCAAACATATGAATTACAACCACATGGCATTTGTAGTAATAGTACTGTGTGTTGTTATTCAACTAAAACATTTATTTTGAAAATAAAAATATATCATCTAAACAAATGAGGTAACAGGACTGTGTTGAGATTTTAAATATGCAGAACCATAAATGAATTAACTAATTGTGGCCTCATGATGCAACTTCCCGCGGGCCATGTGACCTGTGCACATTCGTCAGAGAGCAAAATGTGTCATGGTAACAGGACTGAGTGAAAACCCAAAAAATTATCAATGAAATCAAAGTATAATTGGGATACAGAGTAGCAAACATTTCTGAAGGATTTAAATGAGAATATTTCATGTAGAAGTCTTGTATAGTCACATTTCAGTGGCCTTGTGGTTAGCGTGTCCGCCTTGAGATCGGTAGGTCGTGAGTTCAAACCCCGGCCGAGTCATACCCAAGACTATAAAAATGGGAACCGTTACCTCCCTCAGCATCAAAGGTTGAAAATTGGGGGTTAAACCACCAAAATGATTCCCGAGCATGGCCACTGCTGCTGCTCACTGCTCCCCTCATCTCCCAGGGGGTGGAACAAGGGGATGGGTCAAATGCAGAGGGTAATTTTACCACACTTAGTGTGTGTGTGACTATCAGTGGTACGTTAACATTTAACTTTAACTTTTAGGAAGTGAGGACAGGCATAAAAATGCTATTTTTCCAATTGTTCAAGGTTGTTTGAGCCATTTTTTTTTTTACATTTTATCTCGTAAATATGCAATCAGATCAATGTGCAGGGCTTTTTGCTGAGTAAAACATGTATTTTAAAGTTAATTATTTTTTTTCCTAAATTGCATGGATCCTGTGGCAGCTATTGTGCAGGATCCCAATATAACAGCGGAGTTTTATCAGTTCGACAGGCAGAAACTTGTCACGGATCTTAATACAATGCACGTCACATCAAATGAATCACTATAAATGATGAATGAGTTATCTCTTCCATTTCAAGCCTTTAGTTCATTCAGTCACTGTAATTATGCCAGTTTGGAAATGTCTCTGATGTTTCAGATCACAGCTACTGATGACCTATAAAATGACTTGTAAAACCTCAAATGGACGTCGTATTGTGAGACATCTTAGCCCGTGCGCAGTCAAAGTGGGTTATTTGGTATAAAACCCGAAGAAAAGACAAAATAAAGCAGTTAAAACTGTGTTGTCAGACAAAAAGCAGCAACAATTAAAGAGCTTGATTTTATTCTGTCTACGAGCATAAACTATAAAAGATGGCGCTCTGCTGAATTCATGACTTCGGTGACCTTCGAAATACACAATAACCCCCAAATAACCTCAGTATTTCAAGTTCCAAAATAAAACACCTGGGCTCGTCGACATATGTGTGATTCATTCTTATCATCCATTACAAGGACATAGTACATGGTACACTGGTCCAAGGACACATTCTTACCTATATTGTGTTCTGTCAACACCAACTATCTACTCGCTCTTTGTACAAACCCCGTTTCCATATGAGTTGGGAAATTGTGTTAGATGTAAATATAAACGGAATACAATGATTTGCAAATCATTTTCAACCCATATTCAATTGAATATGCTACAAAGACAACATATTTGATTTTATTTTTTTGCAAATAATCATTAACTTTAGAATTTGATGTCAGCAGCACGTGACAAAGAAGTTGGGAAAGGTGGCAATAAATACTGATAAAGAGGAATGCTCATCAAACACTTATTTGGAACATCCCACAGGTGAACATGCAAATTGGGAACAGGTGGGTGCCATGATTGGGTATAAAAGTAGATTCCATGGAATGCTCAGTCTTTCACAAACAAGGATGGGGCGAGGGTCACCACTTTGTCAACAAATGCGTGAGCAAATTGCTGAACAGTTTAAGAAAAACCTTTCTCAACCAGCTATTGCAAGAAATTTAGGGATTTCACCATCTACAGTCCGTAATATCATCAAAGGGTTCAGAGAATCTGGAGAAATCACTGCACGTAAGCAGCTAAGCCCGTGACCTTCGATCCCTCAGGTTGTACTGCATCAACAAGCGACATCAATGTGTAAAGGATATCACCACATGGGCTCAGGAACACTTTAGAAACCCACTGTCAGTAACTACAGTTAGTCGCTACATCTGTAAGTGCAAGTTAAAACACTCCTATGCAAGGCGAAAACCGTTTATCAACAACACCCAGAAACGCCGTCTGCTTCGCTGGGCCTGAGCTCATCTAAGATGGACTGATACAAAGTGAAAAAGTGTTCTGTGGTCTGACGAGTCCACCATAAAAGGTGAAACAACTGAAAACATGTTTTATAGTCTAGTTTCTTCAAAATAGCCACCCTTTTCTCTGATTACTTTTTTGCACACTCTCGCATTCTCTCAATGAGCTTCAAGAGGTAGTCACCTGAATTGGTTTTCACTTTCCAGGTGTCATAGTTTTGATGCCCTCAGTGACAATCAACAAGGTAAATAGTCTTGAAAATAAAGAAAACACATTGAAATGAGAAGGTGTGTCCAAACTTTTGGCCTGTACTATATATATATATATATATATATATATATATATCTCATTTCAATGCGTTTTCTTTATTTTCAAGACTATTTACCTTGTTGATTGTCTCTGAGGGCAGCACGGTGGAAGAGGGGTTAGTGCATGTGCCTCACAATACGAAGGTCCTGAGTAGTTCTGAGTTCAATCCCGGGCTCGGGATCTTTCTGTGTGAAGTTTGCATGTTCTCCCCGTGACTGCGTGGGTTCCCTCCGGGTACTCCGGCTTCCTCCCACCTCCAAAGACATGCACCTGGGGATAGGTTGATTGGCAACACTAAATTGGCCCTAGTGTGTGAATGTGAGTGTGAATGTTGTCTGTCTATCTGTGTTGGCCCTGTGATGAGGTGGCGACTTGTCCAGGGTGTACCCCGCCTTCCGCCCGAATGCGGCTGAGAAAGGCTCCAGTGCCACCCGCGACCCCAAAAGGGACAAGCGGTAGAAAATGGATGGATGGAGGGATTGTCTCTGAAGGCATCAAAAATATGACACCTGCGAAGTGAAAACAATTTCAGGTGACTACCTCTTGAAGCTCATCGAGAGAATGCCAAGAGTGTGCAAAAAAGTAATCAGAGCAAAGGGTGGCTATTTTGAAGAAACTAGAATACAGACAATATTTTCAGTTATTTCACCCTTTATGGTTAAGCACATAACTCCACATGTTCATTCATAGTTTTGATGCCTTCAGTGACAATCTACAATGTAAATAGTCATGAAAATAAAGAAAACGCATTGAATGAGAAGGTGTGTCCAAAATTTTGGCCTGTACTGTATATATAATATCTGTCAGTAGACTCCATTTAAAAGCGCCAACAACTACAACATGGTTGACGGGGGGTAGACACAGTCGAAGAGATGGCCAGAAAGTTGTATTGTGCTTATATTTTGTTCCGCTAGTTCCTGTGTTGTGTTTAGTTTCACCCCTTGACTTCAGTTAAACGTAGCAAACCTGCTTCCTATTAGGGATAATGGAACTATTTACCTCAGGTGGGTCTGCAGCTCCAGTAGTTACCGGCCCCTGCTACTTCTTCTTGTGCTATGAAGACTTAGTTTAGCTTTTCATGCTGCACCTCCTGTTGCTACAATCTTGTGGCAAAGCTTTTAAACTCCGCTTTTCAGTAGACGTTCAACTGCCTTTTTGTGCTTTCCTGCAGTGCTAATCTCCTTCTGATGCCGTCCTGCTGACCTGTGAGCTGTAATCTCTTGTTTGGAATGTTATCCCTTCATGCCCATTTATTTGGTGCTTTCTATTTTTATACTGCTTTTCCCCATACACTTCAGTTTTTGCCAAAAGTGTATTTGTATCCTGTTTTTTTTTTTTTTAAATTAATAACATTGGCTGCAATAATCATAATCATAATCATATAAAACATAACACATTCATTAAAGTTGTTCTCCAAAACATTCCAATTATTAAGAGGAATAATCCATTTGCTTTCCAAAGTTTACAGTACCGCATTTTTCAGACAAAGGGCGCACATTTCGTTGTTCTTTGAACCTGTTCACTGTAATAATGACAAATAAAACTCTATTCTATTCTACAGGATTATAAGGCGCACTGCCGATGGGCGGGTCTATTCCGGTCTATTTGTACACCAAATTATGAGGCGCATTAAAGGGTTCATATTATGAATTTTTTCTACATTTTAGACACTTCCTTATGGTCTACATCAGTGTTTTTCAACCACTGTGCCGCGGCACACTAGTGTGCCGTGAGATACAGTCTGGTGTGCCGTGGGAGATTATCTAATTTCACCTATTTGGGTTAAAAATATTTTTTGCAAACCAGTAATTATAGTCTGCAAATAATGTGTTGTTGTTGAGTATCGGTGCTGTCTACAGCTCGGCAGAGTAACTATGTCATACTCTTTCATATCTATAGGTGGCAGCAGGCAGCTAATTGCTTTGTAGATGTCGGAAACAGCGGGAGGCAGTGTGCAGGTAAAAAGGTGTCTAATGCTTAAACCAAAAATAAACAAAAGGTGAGTGCCCCTAAGAAAAGGCATTGAAGCTTAGGGAAGGCTATGCAGAACAAAACTAAAACTGAACTGGCTACTAAGTAAACAAAAACAGAATGCTGGACGACAGCAAAGACTTACTGTGGAGCAAAGACCGCGTCCACAACGTACATCCCGAACATGACATGACAATCAACAATGTCCCCACAAAGAATGATAAAAACAATTGAAATATTCTTGATTGCTAAAACAAAGTAGATGTGGGAAGTATCACTCAAAGGAAGACATGAAACTGCTACAGGAAAACACCAAAAAAAGAGAAAAAAAACACCAAAATAGGAGCGCAAGACAAGAACTAAAACACTACACACAGGAAAACACCAAAAAACTCAAAATAAGTCACAGTGTGATGTGACAGGTCATGAGACAAGAGCTATAGTGATGCATGGTTGGTTATGGTTTAAAGTCATATCCAACAATTGTGACAACAACTTTTTACTGTCAACTGAGTTTCGTTTTTTAATGATTTCTGCTGGTGGTGTGCCTCCGGATTTTTTCAACGGAAAAAATGTGCCTTGGCTCAAAAAAGGTTGAAAAACACTGGTCTACAGTGCATAACATGTAATGGTGGTTCTTTGGTCAAAATGTTGCATAGATTATGTTTTACAGACCATCTTCAAGTAGATGCGCCGTATTTTGGGCAATTTTATTGTCGTGTCTCTACTTCAACAGCGTCTTCTCCCCGTCATCTTTGTTGTAGTCGTAGTTGTTAGTGCTTCCGTATCGAGTCTACTTACAGAAGTTAGAACTATAAGCTACTTTATATTAGAAATGGCAACAGCGGAGGATGAATTCCCCACAACAAGAGGTAGGAGAAAAAGAAAGAGCTTATTGACTACAGTGCAGACTACAATTTTGCATAATTTTGCGAAACAAAACGCGAGATAAGATCTCCTAATATGTGACATTTTAAGGTCCTTATACACACACCATAATAATACCCGCATGTTGAAGCACACCAGCATGGTGACACAGGGTTAGTGATCGTGTCTAACAATAAGAAAGTCCTGGGTACGATCCCCGGGCGTTCTCCCCGTGACTGCGTGGGTTCCCTCCGGGTACTCCGGCTTCCTCCTATCTCCAAAAATATGCACCTGCGGATAAGTTGATAGGCAACACTAAAATTGGCTCGAGTGTGAATGTTGTCTGTCTATTTGTGTTGGCCATGCGATGAGGTGGCGACTTGTCCAGGGTGTACCCCGCTTTCCGCCCGAATGCTGCTGAGATAGGCTCCAGCCACCCCCCGTGACCACTGAGAGGGACATGCGGTATAAAATGAATGGATTTTGAAGCAAAGTACGTCTGACTACAGCGCCGTGTGTAATGTTCTATATTCTCGATGAAACATCCGATTTTGGTCTTCCTTGCTTAGGGGTACTTGCTAGTGTCATTTATTTAACAGGTGTCAACCTGCAGTCCACACTTATCTCTTATGTGTGACTGCCATCTACAGGTCACAGTTATCATTACACCACGTACCAAAAAGATGACGATTTTTAAGTCTGAAAAATACGGTATGTCGTATCTTATGTTGACGTCAACTTAAGTGGGCCTTTTTTTGTTAGTAATATGAAGGACATAATAAACTATGACTTTTTGTTTTCGTACTTCCCAACTTTTCCGCATGATTTGGTTTTCTGCGAAACTTTTTGCCAAATGTTTGCCCCGGTTTTGGTGTATCCTTTTGGTTATTGTGCGGCTCAACAATGCGCATAACAAATTAGGGCTGCAGCTATCAATTATTTTAATTATCGTGTAATCTACTGATTAGTTTGTTCAATTAATCGAGTAATCGAAAAAAACACACTTAAAGCCTCAATGCGTATTTCAGGGAAAATACTTGAAATGAACAACACTTTTTGCGCTTGCCATAACTTCTATTATTTTTCTTTTAAGAAATACACATCATCAACATTAAAATTGCACTTTGTAATTTTGTTCATAGATTATATGCAATCTGTTGTTGTGTTCCCTAATTTGAGTGTACATAAATGAAGGTGTGTGTTGCTGAGCCCGACCTGGACATAATCTGGACTGGACCGGGTTTTAAGAACCCTTTAAACCAGGGGTCTCAGACACGCCAATTGCTGCCCACGGGCCAATTGCGGCCTGCGAGACGTTATTTTGCGGCCCGCACCTTAATATGAAAATGTAATGTTAGTGCGGTCCGCGAGTTATATATGAATGACGCTTGACAGCGTCATACTTGCCAACCCTCCCGATTTTTCCGGGAGACTCCCGAATTACAGAGCAACTATTCTCTCGAATGTCTGCCGATTTTCACCCAAACAACAATATCAAGGGCGTGCCGTGATGGCACTGCCTTTGGCGCCCTCTACAACCTGTACAAACAGCGTGCCAGCTCAGTCACATGTTGTATTTGGCTTCTGTACACACACGTAAGTGACTGCAAGACATACTTGATCAACAGCCACACAGGTCACACTGAGGGTGGCCGTATAAACACGTTTAACACTGTTACAAATATGCGCCACACTGTGAAGCCACACCAAACAAGAATGACAGACCCTGGATCTCAGGAAACAGAGTGGACCGACACCAGCAGATGACATGGCACCCCAAACCATCACTGATGGTGGAAACTTTACACTAGACTTCAGGCAACGTGGATCCTGTGCCTCTCCTGTCTTCCTCCAGACTCTGGGACCTCGATTTCCAAATGCAAAATTTGCATGGTTGGGTGATGGTTTGGGGTGCCATGTCATCTGCTGGTGTCGGTCCACTCTGTTTCCTGAGATCCAGGGTCAACGCAGCCGTCTACCAGCAAGTTTTAGAGCACTTCATGCTTCCTGCTGCTGACCTGCTCTATGGAGATGGAGATTTCAAGTTCCAACAGGACTTGGCGCCTGCACACAGCGCAAAATCTACCCGTGCCTGGTTTACAGACCATGGTATTTCTGTTCTAAATTGGCCCGCCAACTCCCCTGACCTTAGCCCCATAGAAAATCTGTGGGGTATTGTGAAAAGGAAGATGCAGAATGCCAGACCCAAAAACGCAGAAGAGTTGAAGGCCACTATCAGAGCAACCTGGGCTCTCATAACACCTGAGCAGTGCCAGACTCCATGCCACGCCGCATTAACGCAGTAATTGAGGCAAAAGGAGCTCCAACCAAGTATTGAGTATTGTACATGCCCATATTTTTCATTTTCATACTTTCAGTTGGCCAACATTTCTAAAAATCCCTTTTTTGTATTAGCCTTAAGTAATATTCTAATTTTGTGACACACGGAATTTTGGATTTTCATTTGTTGCCACTTCAAATCATCAAAATTAAATGAAATAAACATTTGAATGCATCAGTCTGTGTGCAATGAATAAATATAATGTACAAGTTACACCTTTTGAATGCAATTACTGAAATAAATCAAGTTTTTCAAAATATTCTAATTTACTGGCTTTTACCTGTATTGTAGGAACCAGAATATTAATAACAGAAGGAAACAACCCTTTTGTGTGAATGAGTGAGAATGAGTGTAAATGGGGGACGGAGGGTTTTTGGGTTGGTGCACTAACTGTAAGTGTATCTTGTGTTTTTTATGTTGATTAACTAATTAAAAAAATAAAAATAAAATTGCACTTTTCGCATGTGTGCATTAACAAAAACTAAAATAAAATTTAAAAAAAGCTCTCACACACCGTCACTCTCATGTGTGCTCTATTGCAGCGGCCGTGCGGAGACTATGTCCACATATTACACTCTGTTGTTTTAATTAGTTACACTAATTAAACGATTAATTGAAGCAATGGAATATTATTGGAAGTGTTTTCCTAATTAAAGTGTTTGTTAAAAAAAACAGCTATTCATAGTCGAGTCCCTAAACAAAGAATCCTTGGTGACTTTGGGTCTGATCTACTAAGATCCAAATCTTACACAGTCAGCGGCGTATGCAAATGATCAAATTACATGTACAATCAGTGGGTGTTTGCCTGTGATCTACTAAGACTGTGTGTACAATTGATAACTGGTGCAGACCCCCTTATTTAAATGAAGTCTTTGTGTGATCATCTACTGCACATTTATGATCTCATGCTCCTACCTGCAGTCTTTTGCTGTTTTTAAACATGCATCAGACAATTATCACATTTTCTGGGCATGTTAGAAGCAGTCCTGCAGGACGTCTACAATGGAACCAACTTTTTGGGAGACGGTGGTACTAACAGCAAGCGTGTGTTGAAATATTCCAGGTGCAAGAAAACATTTTTTTCATAGAGGAGACATTTTAATAATGTATTCTAATAATATATCCGATATGAAAAGACTAATGGCATTAAATCCCCCCCCCCCAAAATACGCCAAAGACACCAAAACACATCAATTGGATTTGTTTTAATCAGCCCCTTAAAGGCCTACTGAAATGCGATTTTCTTTTCTTATTTAAACGGTGATAGCAGGTCCATTCTGTGTGTCATACTTGATCATTTCGCAATATTGCCATATTTTTGCTGAAAGGATTTAGTAGAGAACATCGACGATAAAGTTTGCAGCTTTTGGTCGCTGATAAAAAAAGCCTTGCCTGTACCGGAAGTAGCAGACGATATGCACGTGACGTCACAGGTTGTGGAGCTCCTCACATCTGCACATTGTTTACAATCATGGCCACCAGCAGCGAGAGCGATTCGGACCGAGAAAGCGACAATTTCCCCATTAATTTGAGCGAGGATGAAAGATTTGTGGATGAGGAAAGTGAGAGTGAAGGACTAGAGGGCAGTGGGAGCGATTCAGATAGGGAAGATTCTGTGAGAAGCGGGTGGGACCTGATATTCAGCTGGGAATGACTAAAACAGTAAATAAACACAAGACATATATATACTCTATTAGCCACAACACAACCAGGCTTATATTTAATATGCCACAAATTAATCCCACATAACAAACACCTACCCCCTCCCGTCCATATAACCCGCCAATACAACTCAAACACCTGCACAACACACTCAATCTCACAGCCCAAAGTACTGTTCACCTCCCCAAAGTTCATACAGCACATATATTTCCCCAAAGTCCCCAAAGTTACGTAAGTGACATGCACATAGTGGCACGCACGTACGGGCAAGCGATCAAATGTTTGGAAGCCGCAGCTGCATGTGTACTCACGGTACCGCGTCTGCGTATCCAACTCAAAGTCCTCCTGGTAAGAGTCTCTGTTGTCCCAGTTCTCCACAGGCCAATGGTAGAGCTTGACTGTCATCTTTCGGGAATGTAAACAGTGAAACACCGGCTGTGTTATCCGGCACAACAGTGAGGGGGTGCATTCTACGGCAGGGGTGCGTTATCCGGCACAACACCTGCCGCAATACACCGCTTCCCACCTACAGCTTTCTTCTTTGCTGTCTCCATTGTTCATTGAACAAATTGCAAAAGATTCACCAACACAGATGTCCAGAATACTGTGGAATTTTGCGATGAAAACAGACGTCTTAATAACTGGCCACCATGCTGTCCCAAAATGTCCTTTACAGTCCGTGACGTCACGCACAAGCGTCATCATACCGAGACGTTTTCAGCAGGATATTTCGCGCAAAATTTAAAATTGCACTTTAGTAAGCTAACCCGGCCGTATTGGCATGTGTTGCAATATTAAGATTTCATCATTGATATATAAAACTATCAGACTGCGTGGTCGGTAGTAGTGGGTTACAATATGCCTTAAAGTTATCTAGCAGCTATAAAATAAAAAAAAATATCTTCCTGAATAGAAAATATGTCGAATATTTTTTCTTTATGACAGTCTATATATGTTGATGGAGCAGCAGCGTGATCGCCTCCTGCCAGGTTGCAGATGACCAAAACAACGGTTGCAGAACAAGTTTTAGTCTTGATAAATCACACCGTTTGTGTGCTATATAGTTATGTTTGCATTTTCTCCTCCCAGTATTGTGGGCGTTCTGATAATCAGTCTGTATTCTGCATATACATGAAGACAGGCACACTAATTGGATTATGCTTCTCATTCTGCTGACTAAAAAGCCGCAATCCTCTGGCACAAACTTAGATAATCAGCTTTTGCACGTGTTTTAGCATCCGCAAACCTTAGTCTCCGTGCTTTTTTTTCATTGAGTGCGACTGCAAAAAAATCCATTATCCTTCTCCATCTTGAAAAACAAGCTTGTTCAGTCAAGGTAAAAGTACTGTGAAGTGTTTATTTATCCCTTTCATTTCTCATTTATATGTATTTCACATTATTTTCAGTGTTAATATTTGGTTTATTATGGGTGTCTTCGGCTGGTGCAAAGCTAAAAAAAAAACTTCAATGTCCAATTATATTTTCCTATTGTTTGTGCCATTTTATTTTAATTCCCCCCAGCCCACCTGCGCTGTTCTGACTCCCTGCCTTAATAAGAGGGTGTTTGTTGGAGAAATATTGACAACCAGAGCACTTGAGAGACAGCGGCTCACTGGGGAGTTGTAAACAGTGCCAGCATGGAGCTCATCAATAAGGTGAATGCATTTGTATAGATGACCAGAAACGACACGAGCAGTCCACCCGGCGGGCGGGGAAACCATTACCACCGACACCGGTTTTATTGATTACAAAAGAAAGTGAGGAGACTCACGCTGCACTTGGTAGGTCACACGCAACCTCCTGACCACAATGCTTGTTTGTGTTTCCCCCTCAGGGTCCTAAAGTGGGGGGAGATTCATGAGCTCCGTATCTTAAATCTCCACTAGCCTAGAAAACTTGTACACAAACACAAACGTTCCTGCTTTTTGGGGTTTAGGTACTTTCCGGTGACGTGCTGTCATGTTGCTGGTCGGCAAGGCACTAATTCCTTATTAGTCTTGATTAGAGATATTATCGGCCGATAAATGCGTTAAAATGTAATATCGGAAATTATCGGTATCGCTTTTTTATTATCAGTATCGTTTTTTCTTTTTCTTTTTCTTTTTCTTTTTCTTTTTTATTAAATCAACATAAAAAACACAAGATACACTTACAATTAGTGCACCAACCCAAAAAACCTTCCTCCCCCATTTACACTCATTCACACTAATTCACACAAAAGGGTTGTTTCTTTCTGTTATTAATATTCTGGTTCCTACATTATATATCAATATATATCAATACAGTCTGCAAGGGATACAGTCCGTCAGCACACATGATTGTGCGTGCTGCTGGTCCACTAATAGTACTAACCTTTAACAGTTAATTTTACTAATTTTCATTAATTACTAGTTTCAATGTAACTGTTTTTATATTGTTTTATTTTCTTTTTTATTCAAGAACATGTTTTTAATTTATTTATCTTATTTTATTTTATAATTTTTTTTTAAAAAGTACCTTATTTTCACCATACCTGGTTGTCCAAATTAGGCATAATAATGTGTTAATTCCACGACTGTATATATCGGTTGATATCGGTATCGGTTGATATCGGTATCGGTAATTAAAGAGTTGGACAATATCGGAATATTGGATATCGGCAAAAAGCCATTATCGGACATCCCTAGTCTTGATAATATTTAACTAACCACTGACTAGGGTTGTACGGTATACCGGTATTAGTATAGTACCACGATACTAATGAATCATATTCGGTACTATACCGCCTCTGAAAAGTACCGGTCCCCTGCCACCCATCGTCGTCACGTCGTGTCGTTGCTGGTTTTACGAGCAGACGAGCATGTTCGGCAGCGCACAATCACAGAGTACTTACAAGCAGACAATGTGTGCAGACATAAAAGGGAGAACGGACGCATTTGGGCTTAAAAACTAAAGATAAAGGTGAAGTTATAACACTGAAACGCCCACCGGAGGAGGTGCTTTAAGACATGGCTAGCTGGCTAGCGGCTAAAGTTCAGCCGCAGTAGGCAGTTTTTTTAGCTACTTCTAAATCACTAATTCTCGCCCCCATGGTGACAAATAAAGTATGTTTCTTGCAAGTATCATCCCTGCAGGACGAGGAATAGCTAAACATGATTCCCTACACACCGTAGCTCACCGGCGTGACAATGTAAACAAACGCCATTGGTGCATCTACACCTAACATCCACTGTAATGATACCAAAGTACAAGAGCGTATGTAGTCAATACTACTATGATTATGTCGATATATTTTGGTATCACAACATCTTATTTCATTTTTTTTTTTTATTCATATTATGTTTATAAACCCAGGAAATATGTCCCTGGACATATGAGGACTTAGAATATGACCAATGTATGATCCTGTAACGACTTGGTATCGGATTGATACCCAAATTTGTGGTATCATCCAAAACTAATGTAAAGTATCCAAACAACAGAAGAATAAGTGATTATTACATTTTAACAGAAGTGTAGATAAAACATGTTAAAAGAGAAAGTAAGCAGATATTAACAGTAAATGAACAAGTAGATTAATAATTCATTTTCTACCACTTGTCCTTTATAATTTTTACAAAATAATAGAATGATAAATGACACAATATGTTACTGCATATGTCAGCAGCTAAATTAGCAGCCTTTGTTTGCTTACTTATTAATAAAAGACATGTTGTCTTGTCTTGTGGGCTTCACGGTGGCAGAGGGGTTAGTGCATCTGCCTCACAATACGAAGGTCCTGAGTAGTCTTGGGTTCAATCCCGGGCTCGGGATCTTTCTGTGTGGAGTTTGCATGTTCTCCCCGTGACTGCGTGGGTTCCCTCCGGGTACTCCGGCTTCCTCCCACCTCCAAAGACATGCACCTGGGGATAAGTTGATTGGCAACACTAAATTGGCCCTAGTGTGTGGATGTGAGTGTGAATGTTGTCTGTCTATCTGTGTTGGCCCTGCGATGAGGTGGCGACTTGTCCAGGGTGTACCCCGCCTTCCGCCCGATTGTAGCTGAGATAGGCTCCAGCGCCCCCCGCGACCCCAAAGGGAATAAGCGGTAGAAAATGGATGGATGGATGTTGTCTTGTATGTTCACTATTTTATTTAAGGACAAACTTGCTATAAGAAACATATGTTTAATGTATAGTAAGATTTTTTTGTTAAAATAAAGCCAATAATGCCATTTTTTGTGGTCCACTTAATTTAGAAAAGTATCGAAAAGTATCAAAATAATATTGGTTCCAGGACAACACTACTACTGACTTGTTGTTATAAGTGTTGTCAAACAATTACTTTTTAAAATCAGATTAGTGAAGTGAAGTGAATTATATTTATATAGCGCTTTTCTCTATAGACTCAAAGCCTTTTATATAGTGAAACCCATCATCTACATTTTTAAGCTACATGTAAACTAGTGTGGGTGGCACTGGAAGCAGGTGGGTAAAGTGTCTTGCCCATGGATGGAGGGAGCGGAGATCGAACCTGGAACCAGGGGCGCCAAAAAGGGGGGGTAAAGGAGACGGATTCTAGGGGCCCATGATGGAGGGGGGCCCAGAGAGGCCCCTAATGATTATTAAATTATAATACAGAAAAAATAATGACACTGTGTTGGGGGCCCTGTAAAGATTCTTTTCATGGTGCCCAAAATCCCTTGCGGCGCCCCTGCCTGGAACCCTCAAGTTGCTGGCACGGCCGCTCTACCAACAGAACCACGCCGCCCCAAATAAAGATTGATCAGTTTTGCATGTTCACTGCTTGCTCAGCGGTCTAGTGGTTAGAGTGTCCGCCCTGAGATCGGTAGGTCGTGAGTTCAAAGACTATAAAAATGAGACCCTTTACCTCCCTGCTTGGCCCTCAGCATCAAGGGCTGCAATTGGGGGTTAAATCACCAAAATTATTCCCGAGCGCGGCCACCGCTGCTGCTCACTGCTCCCCTTCACCTTCCAGGGGGTGGAACACGGGGATGGGACAAATGCACAGGGCAATTTCACCACACCTCGGGGAGTGAATCAGGGAACATGCTTTTTTTTGCCGTACTAGAATATGATGAAGCGTATGTAGCGCTTGGCTTCACTGCAGTGTGTTGTTGTTTTTTAATGTTAATAAGCATGTAATGTTATGCAGAGGTGTACTTATAATATTTTAATAGACAGATGATACTATTTATAGTCACGGTAGAGAGTATGTGTTTTCTTCTTCCTAGGGGGGCGTAATGGAACATAATTGAGAAGGTCTGCCGTAAAGCAACCTGATCCGCCTTTCAGGTAACCGTCCACGGTTAAGGTAATGCAGCATACGCACTCAAAATAAATTGTGCGATTAATTTGCATTTATACACATTTTTGTGATTGATTGCATGAGATTGCATGCTACAGGTGCATTAAATCAAGGAGAAATACATTCGAACACACCTTTTTTCTGAGAGCCATAATCACTGAACTCTCACATGCACTCAATTACAGTCCAACACGTTGACCCCTATCCCTAATCCACCAATTGTGCAATACTTAAATATTCTTCACTTTGATTACTGTACAATATCTGTATATTATGCTGCGTATCATAACTCTCACTGTCCAATATACACTCATCATTACTGTAGAGTGAAACCATTCATCTGTGCAATGTTTACATTTCTTACTGATAATGCAATAACTCACACATATTACCTTTTCGCATATGCAAATAGACAAAACCATGCACCTTTTTTCCTTATTGCTTTTATTAATTTAATTATATATATATATATATATATATATATATATATATATATATATATATATATATATATATATATATATATATATATATACATAATTTTTTTTATATTTTCTCTTTTTTTGCCTATTTTTTTCATTTTTTTTTCATTTCAAGTCTGCACCAAAGACCTGGTTTTAATCCCTTTGTACATGGGTATATGTGACAATAATATTCTATTCAATTATTTTCTATTCTACTCCATGAATTAACGTGTTAACTTTGACAGCCCTATAGCCATGAGAGGTGTAATTGTGTTGCACCCTCCATTCGTTCTCAACATGCAATTCCACATGTCATGCACATTCAGTGCAAATAATAGTTACTGTATTGTCATATAGATTTATTTTTGGACTTTAAGTAGACTATTTAAAAAAATGCTTAAATCTGATGCATTGAAATATTTATTACAGACTAAATAACAACAACAAGAAAACAAAATATTCTAAATAGGGTCAAAATGTAGTTTCTCTAATAATAATAGAACATCGCATTAAAAATCTAAAAGTTCAGTTTCAATTGAGATTCATAACAAGAATAACAGAAGGTTGTTCTGGATTTGTCCAACTCAGGCTGTATGTCTTTTTAACGAAACAGCTGCCTCTGCGTAGAAGAGCAGCAACAAGCACCTGTAGAGCTCACCTGTAGAGCTCACCCTTCAGCGCGGTCTGCTTTCCGTGTAAGACTTGCATGTCAGAAAAGTTCCAGGACTGCTTTCAAAAAAGTTTTCCCCTTGGAAATGTACCATAATTTACGGGCTGTAGAGCGCACCTAATTATAAACTGCACACATCAATTGTTTGGCTGAATTTTGTTGTACATATATTGGTCCCAAAAGTCTCTAAGCCTCAGGAATAAACATTTAAACATGAAATATTTACACAGGCACATGTGTTAATTCGCAAATTTAACCAAAAGGAAGTACTGGTAACATACAGTAGCCTACCGGAATACGGTCTTCATCGTCATTCTCCTCCTTCGACTTCTTCAGCGCCCTGTGTCGTGGGCCAGTTTGTAACGGTGGATTTCTTTTTTCAATGACTAGGTCAATCGTCTCCGGCTTTGGGGCTAAGTCTTGTGCATTTTGTTGTTGTTTACCTCCGTTATTGAGGGTGAGTCCATAGTGCGCTAAACGGCTGATTAAATGATTGCGTGAGTGCCTTTGATTTAATGTGAGCAATTTCGTTGGTCTGATGTGACGAGATGGGCGGCACGTGAAAAATCCATAAATTAGCCTCAGCATCGTTTAAAGCGCACGGTTTAAAGCGTGGGAAAAAAGTAGCGCCTTACAGTCCGGAAATCATGGCAATTCTTGTGGAGTCAAACGCACAGTAGTTCTCTGCCACGCCTTCATGCACTCTTGGTAGGATTCTTCCGAGATCCTCCACAGCTTTGTTGTCACTGCGATCTTGATGATGAGCACATTTCAAAAAGGTAAAACAATCCCATAGAGCCAGGTCAGGTGCGTTGGGAGGTTACTCCATCATGGCGAATATCTTCCCGGCCAGGGACTGCAAGGTGCTAAGGGCATTATGAGCAGGTGCGTTGTCATAATAAAGTATCCATAAGCTGTCCTGCCACAACTCCCGCCTCTTCACGGGTGTTGGTTGACCGTCCGAATGATGCCTCTCACATCGAATAATGAATCCTAGAACTTTTCTGATTTACCAAGTATGTCACGAAAATATTAACCAGAGTGCGATCAATCAGGATGTATAGTTAATTATAGCAAGTATAACTCACACAAGGTGCCAATATTATAGGAATTACTTCAAAAACACTTTGTTATATATCTATCTTTTTTCAATTATATTTATATCTGTATCATAGTACAGGAGTACCTCACCTTAAGTGTTTCGAGATAAGAGCTATCTCTCGGCTAACCATACTAAAGTCGAATGACGCAATAACGCAAGTTAATAATGTTAAAATAACATCTAAGCGGTGGACATTTATCCATTTAAAGGCCTACTGAAACCCACTACTACCGACCACGCAGTCTGACAGTTTATATATCAATGATGAAATCTTAACATTGCAACACATGCCAATTCGACCGGGTTAGCTTACTAAAGGGCAATTTTAAATTTCGCGTTGAAATATCCTGCTGAAAACGTCTCGGTATGATGACGCCTGCGCGTGACGTCACGGATTGTAGAGGACATTTAGGGACAGCATGGTGGCCAGTTATTAAGTCGTCTGTTTTCATCGCAAAATTCCACAGTATTCTGGACATCTGTGTTGGTGAATCTTTTGCTATTTATTCAATGAACAATGGAGACAGCAAAGAAGAAAGCTGTAGATGGGAAGCGGTGTATTGCGGCCGGCTGCAGCAATAAAAACACAGCCGGTGTTTCATTGTTTACATTCCCGAAAGATGACAGTCAAGCTTTACCATTGGCCTGTGGAGAACTGGGACAACAGAGACTCTTACCAGGAGGACTTTGAGTTGGATACGCAGACGCAGTACCGTGAGTACGCAGCTGCGGCTTCCAAACATTTGATCGCTTGCCCGTACGTGCGTGCCGCTATGTGCATGTCATGTACGTAACTTTGGGGACTTTGGGGAAATATATGTGTAATATACACTTTGGGGAGGTGAACGGTACTTTGGGCTGTGGGATTGAGTGTGTTGTGCAGGTATTTGAGTTGTATTGGCTCTCACAAACGCCTGGATAAGGGACTTCCTAACGGACCGACCCCAGAATGTGAGACTTGGCCCGCACCTCTCATCCTCCCGCACGCTGAGCATCGGCTCCCCACAGGGCTGTGTGCTGAGCCCCCTCCTCTACTGCCTTTACACCCATGACTGCAGTCCGGCCCACAGTGACAACCTTACCGTCAAGTTCGCCGACGATACCACAGTGGTCGGGCTCATCTCCAGGGGTGACGAGGCTGCCTACAGAGAGGAGGTCCTGAAGCTGACGGCCTGGTCTCAACACCAGCAAGACCAGAGAGATCATCGTCGACTTCAGGAGGAGCAGCACCGACCCTGCCCCCCTCTACATCAACGGCGAGCGTGTAGAGAGGGTCCACACCTTCAGGTACCTTGGAGTCCACATCTCTAATGACTTCTCCTGGACAGTCAACACCACATCAATCATCAAGAAGGCTCAGCAGCGGCTACACTTCCTTAGAGTCCTCGGGAAGTACAAGCTGAAGCCTGACCTGCTGCTGACCTTCTACCGCTCGTCCATCGAGAGCCTGCTGACCTACTGTATTACGGTATGGTACGGCAGCTGCACTGCAGCAGACAGGGAGAGGCTGCAAAGAGTGGTCAAGACGGCTCAGAAGATCATCGGCCGCCCTCTCCCCTCTCTGACGGACATCTACACCTCCCACTGCCTCAACAGAGCCAGTGCCATCATCAAGGACAGCACCCACCCTGGCTCTGACCTGTTCCACCTGCTGCCCTCTGGGAAGCGCTACAGGTGCATTAAAACCAAAACAAACAGGCTAAAGAACAGCTTCTTCCCCAGGGCCATAACCATCCTGAACGGACTGCCCCATTGTCCCTCATAACTGCCCTCTCTTCGGTGCAATAACCCATTCCACCAACCACCCTGTTTTTTTTTTTGTTTTTTTGTTTTTTCATGTATATATTCATTTCACACCATATTCATTGCACTTCTACATTTTTATATTTTTATATATTTGCACATTGTTTTTCTAGCATGCACACATCGCACTGTATGGAATGGCCTCAATCTCGTTACCTTGCGTAATGACAATAAAGCTGATTCTGATTCTGATTCTGAGGGGGGGAGGTGTTTGTTATGCGGGATTAATTTGTGGCATATTAAATATAAGCCTTGTTGTGTTGTGGCTAATAGAGTATATATATGTCTTGTGTTTATTTACTGTTTTAGTCATTCCCAGCTGAATATCAGGTCCCACCCGCTTCTCACAGCATCTTCCCTATCTGAATCGCTCCCACTGCCCTCTAGTCCTTCACTCTCACTTTCCTCATCCACAAATCTTTCATCCTCCCTCAAATTAATGGGGAAATCGTCGCTTTCTCGGTCCGAATCGCTCTCGCTGCTGGTGGCCATGATTGTAAACAATGTGCAGATGTGAGGAGCTCCACAACCTGTGACGTCACGTGCATATTGTCTGCTACTTCCGGTACAGGCAAGGCTTTTTTATCAGCGACCAAAAGTTGCGAACTTTATCGTCGATGTTCTCTACTAAATCCTTTCAGCAAAAATATGGCAATATCGCGAAATGATCAAGTATGACACATAGAATGGACCTGCTATACCCGTTTAAATAAGAAAATCGCATTTCAGTAGGCATTTAAATGTGGAAAAGGTGCTGACGGTGTATTTGACAGAGAAGCAGCTGTAAGGATATACCGCGGAAGTCCACCCTCAAAAGTAAATGCTGTCCATAATTTCACATTACTTCTTAAAACTACTGTGGTTGTAGTATATTTTTATTGTACTGTGTTTCATACAATATTTCAAAAAGTGTATTATTCTTTTTAAACTACATGTTACATGTTATAATTAATTAAAAACCAATTAGATTTCATTTAATTTCAATGTGACACATTGATTTGAGATACAAGTGTTTTAAGTTAAGAGCTCCATCATAAAATCAATTAATTTATGATTCTGTATTCAGTACCTCCCACATTTGCTGATTTTCCAATTATTATAATATTTCATTTTCATTTTCCATTATTAGGCTCCTTCTCCCCTGAAAAGACATCACTGGTTCTATCACAGCAACACTTACAAGAACGACTTGACGTCCAGCCCCCTGTGGCGGATCTGTTCCATCATATGGTCCCAGCTTCCCGGATTCGACCTTGACCGGCCCGCCCCTGCCCCTCTGTACCGGGAGGCTCCGGCCGTACTCCCCCGGACCCCTCGTGGTCCTCCACGGTGGCCCCCGCCACCTGGGCCTGTGTGCAGCTGGCCCAGGCTTTGCGAGGTCACAGGGGGGTCGTTAGGACCCGGAGGGGGCTGGTGAGTGAGGGGCTGTTGGAGGCTCTGCTGCCGGACCAGGGGCCGGGGTCGCGCCACAGCCGAAGACGGGATGTGCTCCAGTGTGGACGTAGTTGAGAGGGAAGTGTCCCCAAAACTGAGCAGAAACACAAAAGACACACTATTAATAAAACCTGGTGGATATTTACGAGGTCAATCACACAAAGCTTGTCCATCACACAGGAACAGAATGTATATAATAAATGTTAAAGGGACTTATGATGAATTTTGTCCTTTCTGACTTATAAATGTTGATAAATGTTAAATATCTTTACATATTTTAAATTTTATTGAGACGAAGGGTAGAGGCTCTTCCCCTTTTTTTGATTGATTGATTGAGACTTTTATTAGTAGGTTGCACAGTGAAGTACATATTCTGTACAATTGACCACTAAATGGTAACACCCGAATAAGTTTTTCAACTTGTTTAAGTTGGGGTCCACTTAAATTGATTCATGATACAGATATATACTATCAGATATATACTATCATCATAATACAGTCATCACACAAGATAATCATCAGGGTATATACATTGAATTATTTACAATCCGGAGTGTGGAGGAGGGGTTAGGTTAGGCTGTGATGGAAAAACAAAAAAAGGTAGAAAAAAGTATTATTTTAATTTAATCGTGTCATGTGCATAATACCACTGATGTGCGACATTAGAAATGTTTACTTTTTCTAATTTTAGAGGAATAAATGCGTTCTCTGTTCCGCTCGAGGAAACAATGAGTTCATCTTGTTGTCATGACTTGGTCCTGGGGGTTTGCTTTTCCGGAATGCAACGGAAAGTTGGCTCGGGCGAGACGGGAATGTAAATACATGATTTATTTAATATATCAAAATAAAGTACAAACGAAAAGTGCGCACAGTAGCGGAGAACAAACAATGAAACCAAAAGACTATAGCAAAAAAAAGTACAAACGAAAAGCGCGCACAGTGGCGGAGAACAAACGATGAAACCAAAAGACTATAGCATTAATAAACAAAACTTACTTGGCATGGACTAAAAAGGAGCAGCATGAACGATGGACATGAAATCAAGTGTCAGAAATGTGCAGAGCATAATTGTGGGATGTCACCAGAAAGACAAACTGAAAACAATGAACTTAAATACTACAGACATGATTAACGAAAACAGGTGCGTGACTCAAAACGTGAAACAGGTGCGTGACGTGACAGGTGAAAACTAATGGTTGCTATGGTGACAAAACAAAAGTGCACAGAAAGTCCAAAAACAAAACCGAACATGACCAAAACAAAAACATGATCACACAGACATGACACTTGTGTTTCTATCTTCGTTACATACTGTACAAACACACACACACACACACATTGCATACATCTTAGTTTCGATGGTGAGAATAGGTGCCAGGTACGAGACGGAGCGAAAGCAGACGTGTGTGTCTGTCTGTGTTTATTATTTATTGAATTGTTAATTGTTTTTTGAATGGATCCCCATTAGCTGACGCCAAGACGACCGCTAGTCTGCCTGGGGTCCATATAGGAGCATACAAAATACAAATACAAAGAATACCAAACATTATACAAAAGAAAAGTACAACATAAGATAAAAAAGCTAGTTAAACCCAGTATTAAAAATTCACGTTATGTGGGCAGCTGCAATGGGTGTATCTTCAAAGCTGTCTTGAATGACAATTTATTTTGTGAGAGATTAATGTGAGATGGCAACCAATTCCAGAATGATATACATATACATGACTGTATGTTTGAGGAGATTGGTCCTGGGAGCAGGAAGTGCCAAACAGCCATTGCTGGCATTCCTAATGTCATGCATATGTGTGTTAGTTGATTCTAAAAACTGTTTGTAAAAGTTATCTGGTGATTGATCTAACATGGTAGTTCTAAAGAACATAAGGAGACTACAATGCATCTTTTGTTCAACAGATATACCAGACAGGCGTGAATGCATAAATGAAATATTAGTGTGCAAAGAACATTTGTGTGTGTGTGTGTGTGTGTGTGTGTGTGTGTGTGTGTGTAAGTGTTACCTTTCGGTTTCATTGGACTGATACCCAAGCAACTATGCTTGGGAGGGGTAGCAGGATGGTCAAAAGCAAGTGAACAGTGTGACCATCGAGAAAGAATGCGCCAGACTTTGTAGAACTCAGTCTTCTCTCCAGCGTTGGTATTGCTAATGTTTGTACTTATTCCATTTGCAGAATAAATTGTTGAACTTTAATTTTAGTCTCCTCACTTTATTCAGACAGTCGTTACAATACAATAACCTGGGAAGACTTCCCCCTATAAAAGGGGATGCTCGAATATAATGCAGAGTTTGAATCGATCGAGTGTGCAGGTGTACATAAGTTTGTGAGTGGGTAAATCCATAAAATGTTTGTTTAAAGGCCTACTGAAACCCACTACTACCGACCACGCAGTCTGATAGTTTATATATCAATGATTAAATCTTAACATTGCAACACATGCCAATACGGCCGGGTTAGCTTACTAAAGTGCAATTTTAAATTTCTGCGGGCCGGTTCTAATACTAATCAAATATCATCCCGGGGGCCATAGATAATCAATTCGCGCCTTGACTTTGACACCCCTGCTCTAGGGGGTGCTCACGGCCCAAAAACGGTTAAGAGATACTGATCTAGACCACAAGGACATGTTTTAAATGTATATTAAAACCATCATTTTAGAAGCTTCTGGGAATAAAGTCTGCACACAGATTGAGTGAAGACAGAATACAACAACAAAAACAAGAGGGTGAGCAAAAGATAAATTAGACAAACAGCTGCTGCTAACATCTGTGTGGAGTTTTAAACTTGTGATGAAAAATGTGAAAACACAGTTAACAGGTTTACAGGTACACTACACTGGTTGCCTAATTTAGAAACGTCACTTTGCAGTATAATGCACCAATAATGCGGTATAATGCAATGCAGTTCTTTGTCAAGCATTATTAATATTTTTTTTCAGCTTTTTGTGTCAAACAAACCATCCTAAATAATGTGTTGAGTGTACATCAGCAACACTAAATTAAAGAACCTCTCTCCCAAATGAGTCTTGACCTACTTGTGTTTATGCAGTTTTGTCTTCCCTTATTACTTTACTTATTGATGCTGCTGAGCCCTTTTCGACTTTACCCTCCATTTTTACTCTTCAAGTCCATCCACCAATTAACAAGTCGACAAGTCTTAAACTTATGCAGTGCGTTGTCAGCCCCTAGCCTACACTCAATCACTGCTGTCTGATGTACATAAGCTTGTACTTGTAAGACGATGTAAACAGCTCTGTCTCCCGCTAAAGCTGTGCAGGAAGATTTACTGTCTGAACTTGTGTTTAGCAGCGCTTTGCAGAATTAACTCAGCCCGAAATCTGCTGGAGGAGCCAAGAGACAAGCACCCGAAGGAAAAAAAAAAAGCATTGCCAGGTCAACTTGTACAAAACAAAAGCTCTTACTTGCATTTATGCTCCATATAGGCACATTTATTGCATAATGTAATGTATTCAATGCTGTATTCCCAGAGTAAATAAAAGTCGCTTGCTGGATTTTCGTAGAACATAATAACATACTGTAACGTACTGTATTAAGCTGGCATTAATCAAGAGTTTAAAAAAAAAGTACATCAAATTAAATTGGATCTAAAAAAAGCTAAAACAAGCATTATATATATTTAAACACAAAGTTAAAATATTAGTTGTTACGATTCAAATTTTACAGTAGCTCTTACTAGTTACACTATGGGCCTGATCTACTAAGATCCAAATACCACGCGCTGAACAGTGTGTGCAAACTATACAACTGTTGGTATTATTAGTCGGTGTGATGGGGGTGATCTACTAACACTTTGTGTGCAATTGATAACAAATGTCATGTCTGTGTAATCATGTTTTGTCTTAGTCATGTTTTGTTTAGTTATTGGACTCTTTAGTTTCTGGCTTTTCACTCCCTTGTCTTGTTTCCATGATTACCCATTAGTTTCACCTGTTCCACGTTTGGACTCATTGTGCACTCTTGTTTGTCACCATAGCAACCCATTAGTTTTCACCTGTCACGTCACGCACCTGTTTCACGTTTTGAGTCACGCACCTGTTTTCGTTAATCATGTCTGTAGTATTTAAGTTCATTGTTCTTCAGTTTGTCTTTCTGGTGACATCCCCACATTTATGCTCTGCACATTTCTGACTCTTTTTTCATGTCCATCGTTCACGCTGCTCCTTTTTGTCCATGCCAAGTAAGTTTTGTTTATTATTGCCACAGTTAGTGTTTTTTGTTGTTCATAGTTTTTGCCTTTGTGCAAGTGTTTGGTTTCATAGTTTGTTCTCCGCCATTGCGCGCGCCTTTTGTTTACTTCCTTGTTTTGTATTTATAGTGTTTAAATAAAAATGCACCTTCATTCCCGTCTCGCCCGAGCCAACTTTCAGTTGCCTTCTAGAAAAACTAAACCCCAGGACCGAGTCATGACAACAAAAGCAAAAGTAGTGCAGACCGCATTATTTAAAGGAGGTTTTTGTGTGCACCACCGGCAGTGCTCAAGGAGAAACTAATACAATAATAATATACACTATATTGCCAAATGTATTTGGCCACCTGCCTTGACTCACATATGAACTTGAAATGCCATCCCATTTCTAACCCATAGGGCTCGATATGATGTCGGTCCACCTTTTAGCAGCTATTACAGCTTCAACTCTTCTGGGAAGGCTGTCCACAAGGTTGCGGGGTGTGTTTATAGGAATTTTCGATCATTCTTCCAAAAACGCATTGGTGAGGTCACACACTTATGTTGGTCGAGAAGTTGAGATGCTTGTCTGTTCTAATTCATCCCAAAGGTGTTCTATTGGGTTCAGGTCAGGACTCTGTGCAGGCCAGTCAAGTTCATCCACACCAGACTCTGTCATCCATTTATTTATGGACCTTGCTGAATGTTGAAAGAGGAAGGGGCCCGCTCCAAACTGTTCCCACAAGGTTGGGAGCATGGAATTGTCCAAAACGTTTTGGTTCTCTGGAGCATTCAACGTTCCTTTCACTGGAACTAATGGGCCAAGCCCAACTCCTGAAAAACAACCCCACACCATAATTCCTCCTTCACCAAAATTCACACTCGGCACGATGTAGTCCGAAATGTACCGTTCTCCTGGCAACCTCCAAACCCAGCCTCGTCCATCAGATTGCCTGATGGAAAAGCTTGATTCATCACTCCAGAGAAGGCGTCTCCACAGCTCTAGAGTCCAGTGGGGACGTGCTTTACACCACTGCATCCGACGCTATGCATTGGACTTGGCTACCCCTGTGGTAAATTTTAAATGTGCTTTATAAATAAAGTTGATTTGATTTGATTTGATTTGGTGATGTATGGATTAGATGCAGCTGCTCGGCCATGGAAACCCATTGTATGAATCTTTCTGCGTACTGTACGTGGGCTGATTGGAAGGTCACATGAAGTTTGGAGCTCTGTAGCAACTGACTGTGCAGACCTCTTTGCACTATGCGCTGACCCCTCTCTGTCAGTTTACGAGTTGCTGTTGTTCCCAAACTCTTCCATTTTCTTATAATAAAGCCGACAGTTGACTTTGGAATATTTAGGAGCGAGGAAATGTCCCGACTGGATTTGTTGCACAGGTGCCATCCTATGACAGTTCCACGCTGGAAATCACTGAACTCCTGAGAGCGGCCCATTCTTTCACAAATGTTTGTAGAAATAGTCTCCATGCCTAAGTGCTTGATTTTATACACCTGTGACCAAGTGATTAGGACACCTGACTCTGATCATTTGGATTGGTGACCAAATACTTTTGGCAATATAGTGTATCTCTAAAATGAAACACAAATGAAACGCCAGGGAACAGAATCAATTACATTTGTTTAAACCAGCCCTTTAAGTCATTCAGCAGCTATAATTTTTAATTTTTAAATTATTATTCATTTTTAATAATTTTTTATTTTTTTATTTTAATCTTCCTGAGGGAACTCTCCTGAAGAAATCAATAAAGTACTATCTATCTATCTATCTATCTATCTATCCATCTATCTATCTATCTATCTATCTATCTATCTATCTATCTATTTAGCTATCTATCTATCTAGCTATCTATAAAAGTATATTGCTGAATAAACAAAGTGTCTAATATTTTCTATTTCTGACAGTCCAAATATGTTAACACACACACACACACACACACACACACACACACACACACACACACACACACACACACACACACACACACACACACACACACACACACACACACAGACAAAATATTCTCTCTCAGTTGACTGTTTTTGGAGTGCAATCGCTTAATTTCTTACAGCCGTTTGTGCGTTACTGCGCCAGTATGTACGCACATTTCAAACGTGTTAAATAGCTTGTAATCCGACAAGTGATTTCTTCCCGGAAGTGAAAAACAGTGGTGGTCAACCAAGCTAAAATGGCTGTTGTAAGCAAGCAGCGCATGAACTAGTATAAAAGAGGCTTAAATCTTCCTGCAAAAAGCAGATATGAGCAAAAAAATCCAATGGAGTAGATCCCTGTGCATTCTTATTTTGTTGATTAATGAAGATTGTTTTAAAGGTGCACATCACATTATGCATGAGGAGGAAAGATGAGGAGCGAGCAGGTGTAGCATACGCCGCTGCCTCGACACTGGAGCATAATTTACATTTCAGAGACCAAACTGAAAGCAGTGAAATGCAACAAAATATCAACCGGCAGAGCAGCGAAGCGTATAAGTCCATTTAAGAGTAGAATGCAGGCCTAGTAGGAAAAATGCCTTTATGTTGGCATGTCTGTGAAAGGGATGTATTTTTTTAAAGTATCAAATCAAACAGTTTGCAGCAATGTGAGGAAACATTCAGAGGTTAAAAGTTTTGAAGGAGAGCATTTTGTATTTGGGACTTATTGTCATCTTCTGAATAACACTCAAAGAATTAATACTACAGCAATACGATAGTTTTCGACAAAGAATGTCAACAACATTGTGAGTACCAGCTATAAAAATGCATCTCATCTCCACTAACAAAAGTCTTCAATAAAAGTAGAAGTGTAGTTTTGTGTTGGGTGTCTGAAACAGATGAAATGTATTAACATATACCGTATTTTTCGGAGTATAAGTCGCACCGGAATAAGTCGCACCTGCCAAAAATGCATAATAAAGAAGGAAAAAAACATACATAAATCGCACTGGAGCAAACTATGAAAAAAACTGCGACTTATAGTCCGAAAAATACGGTATATATATTTTTTACTGGATAATAGCTTTAGTATTTGTCTTACCAGAAGGAACAGGCTACCAAGAAAAATTGAGGTACCACTGTTAGGGATGGAAATCTTTCCCATTTGAACCGATACGGTACTAATTTCTAGTACCTGAGGATCAATATCAGTGCTGAAATGTACCAATTTTCTTTCAATTGTGCTGTCCAGTCGTTATATCTTGATTTATTACACTTCCGAGTCTCATTTGCAAGTACTATAGAGTAGACTATCCATTCATTTGCAATTCCAAAACATTAGGTGGCAGTAGTGTATAGACTACGGTGTGTTGCCTAGTCAGAAAGTAATCTTTGGCCTTGCTTACACTGCAGGTCAATTCCGATTTTTTACGCCTTTTTTCAAGCTCATGTGAACAGTGTAATTCCGAATTTTTCATATCCAACCAAAGCGTCTTTTGTATGTGGAAATAAATCTGATTACAGTACAGGCCAAAAGGTTGGACACACCTTCTCATTTCAATGCATTTTCTTTATTATCATGACTATTGTAACATGAATATTGTAGATTGTCACTAAAGGCATCAAAACTATGACACCTGTGAAGCGAAAACCATTTCAGTTGACTGCCTCTTGAAGCTCATCGAGAGAATGCCAAGAGTGTGCAAAGTAGTAGTCAGAGCAAAGGGTTGCTATTTTGAAAAAACTAGAATATAAAACATGTTTTCAGTTATTTCACCATTTTTTGTTAAGTACCGTATTTTTCGGAATATAAGTCGCAGTTTTTTTCATAGTTTGGCCGTGGGTGCGACTTATACTCCGGAGCGACTTATGTGTGAAATTATTAACATATTACCGTAAAATATCAAATAATATTATTTATCTCATTCGCGTGAGCGACGAAGCAAATGTCCGCAATCGTCACACACACATCGGCAATCGTCACTCACATGCCAACCAATAAGAATTTGGCGGGGGTTGGTCATGGCAGAAGAGCATTGTGGTTTTTGGAATGCTAACTGCTATATGCTATTTGCTACTGCCGGAGCTATTAAAATGGATCACATCAACAATTGCGGTAACTTATAAAAACTGAGAAGGACTGAACTAAAATGGCACCGAAAAGGAAATCATATACTGCAGATTACAAGCTGGACATAGTGAAATATGCACCGGAAAACGGCAATCGAGCAGCAGAAAGAATGGACGCTAGCGGGGCGCATACCAGGAGCGACACCGAGGAGGAAGATTTCATGGGATTTAGCGATCGTGAGTGACAGATTGTTTGGTAAACGTATAGCATGTTCTATATGTTATAGTTATTTGAATGACTCTTGCCATGATGTGTTGGTTAACATACCAGGCACGTTCTCAGTTTGGTTATTTATGCCTCATATAACGTACACTTATTCAGCCTGTTGTTCACTATTCTATATTTATTTTAAATTGCCTTTCAAATGTCTATTCTTGGTGTTGGGTTTTATCAAATAAATTTCCCCCAAAAATGCGACTTATACTCTAGTGCGACGTATATATGTTTTTTCTTCTTTATTGTGCATTTTCGGCCGGTGCGACGTATACTCCGGAGCGACTTATAGTCCGAAAAATACGGTACTTAACTCCACATGTGTTCATTCATAGTTTTGATGCCTTCAGTGATAATCTACAATGTAAATAGTCATGAAAATAAAGAAAATGCAATGAATGAGAAGGTGTGTCCAAACTTTTTGTCTATACTGTATATGTGAACGCCATGTGAACGCTACTGCGCTCAGGTCGCATTCATCCGACCAGAGCGTCATCACCCTCATAATTATTCGCCAAGATAGACGGTTACAAAATAAATACTTGAGAACGAAGCAGAAAACAGGTAAAAATAACATGTTTGAGGAACTCACGTGAAAGTTTCACCACTCCTGACACGCTCTTCAAGCACACATCGAAGCAAAATATCCCGTAAAACTGCCAGATCCAAAATACTTGTCCTCTTTCTTCTTAATCTTCTACGCACAATAATTTGGTTCAGAAAAAGCTGACTTGATTGCACAAAATCTTTTAAATTGCAACTAATGTGCCAGTACTGAGACTGACTGCAGTAGAAGACATGTTTATTTCTGTAAACATTGCAGTGCAACGTCATCGTCATGACGTCCTGTCCGTATGCGGGCCGGATTGCATTCACATTAGAAATCACATTTTTTTGTTTTAATGTGAACGGCCACTAAAAAGATCGGATTTGACAAAAAACTCTGAATTGGACAGCGTGAACGTAGCCTTAGTCATAAATCAATGCTATTAATCTATCCTATCCCACTGAAAGAACACACTTTTTTTTCCCACTCAATGTGCCGTCTGAGTATGTCAAAGTCACCTGCGTAGTCCCACAAGGATCGGTTCTTGGCCATGTACTTAATAGCAGATATATGCATGCGCAAATATAGTGTCAGCTTTAACTGTTATGCTAAGGACACCCAACTTTACATGACAGGCGGCGTGCCTCGTATGGTAGAGCGGCCGTGCCAGCAACTTCAGGGTTCCAGGTTCGATCCCCGCTTCCACCCTCTTAGTCACTGCCATTGTGTTCTTCAGCAAGACACTTTACCCACCTTCACCTAGTGCCACCCACACTGGTTTAAAAGTAGCTTAGAGATGTAGACTATGTAATTTACTATGTAAAGCGCTTTGAGTCTCTACATGCCCCTAAAGCTGACCAACACGCCAGATTTTAGTCACCCGGAGGCATGTCTAAATGAAATTAAACAATAGATGTCCGTCAACTTCTTGCCTCTTAACGTAACTTTTTTTTTAAGAAAACTGAGATGTTGTTGAAATTCGACAAAATAAAACAATAAAACAAGCGACTCTGTAAAAAATCTTGACAATATTTCTCACCCAACTCTCTCATTTGAGCTGCACATTAATAGTGTTACTAAAATAGCCTTCTTTCATCTCAGTCACATCGCTCAAATTTGTTCCATTTTGTCCACCACCGAAGCTAACATTATTATTCATGCGTTTGTTACGTCTCGTCTTGATTACTGTCACACATTCTTTTCGTGTCTCCCCATGTCCAGCATCAAAAGATTGCAGTTGGTTACAAAATGCGGCTGCTCGACTTTTGACAAAAACAAGAAAGTTTGATCATATTACGCCTATACTGGCTCACCTGCACTGGCTCCCGTTACTTAAGGTGCGATTTTAAGATTTTATTACATAAGTACGAAATACTAAAAGGTTTAGCACCATCCTATCTTGCTGATTGTATGTACCTTATGTTCCGTCCCAAAAACGCCGGCTTATTAGAGACCCCCAGAGTCTCCACAAAAGTGAGCATGGGGGTGCCACAAGGCTCAGTTCTTGGACCCCTTTTATTTTGTACATACAATAAAACTCCCCCTAGTTTGTGATAAGGTAGGGACGTTAATGTATGCTGATGACAGTGTACTGTTCACACATAAAGTTGCAAGCAAACTATCCAGGGCTATGGACAAAGTGACCAGAGTGGCTCAAACAATAGTATCTAACACTGAATTAGGGATGTCCCGATCCGATATTTGGATCGGATCGGCTGCCGATATTTGCCAAAAATTGCGTATCGGCAAGGCATGGGAAAATGCCGATCCAGATCCAGTTAAAAAAAAAACTCCGTGTTTTCCAACGCACCTATTTAAATAATACATTCCACTTTTCTGCTGCTCCGTAATTTCCGTTCCGCATTTTCCAGCACACCTTCAACACATCCACAATTCTCACGCAGTTGCTTTTAGCTGCTAGCATTACACGACAGGCTCTTCTCACTCTTTCCTGTGTCTCCCTCTCACAGACAGCGTGTGTATCGTATACTGTCACGTCATACGTCACATACGTATACGTCCTCTCCCAGCAGAAAGCGAGGTAGCGGCATGGCTAACGTTAGCTGTGATGCTAGCGCAGCCGCTAAGGTGCGCGCCTGCTCAAGCGTCCTCTGCGCACGGCAAACCTATGCCACGCACAAAATCAAATAAAAAAATAAGCGCATAACAATTTTCGACACACAGACACGACAGAGACAACAGTTTTTGTCATCATTGTTCAAATATTGTGACGTCTGTCGAGACGCTTATCTTCATTCGGTGCCACACGTCCAGACTCCACACCATCAAAATGGCAAAAATTTCCACATCAACACCGTATGAAAAAATTAGTGATTTTTTTTGTTGTGATTTCCTTCTCTGCATGAAAGTTTAAAAGTAGCATATATTAATGTAGTATGAAGAAGAATGTTTTAATGTAGACATGCAAGCCTTGAAAGAACATTTTGAAAATCAAGACTACATTTCCTGCAAATGGGTGCATTTCTACCCTATATTTTAACTTTAGATTTATTCTCATATCAAACTCTTTTGGCTGTCTTTTTGACACTTACATCAGGCGCCCCTCTCCCCACCCTGGATTATAAATAATGTAAATAATTCAATGTGATTATCTTGTGTGATGACTGTATTATGATGATAGTATATATCTGTATCATGAATCAAATTAAGTGGACCCCGTCTTAAACAAGTTGAAAAACTTATTCGGATGTTACCATTTAGTGGTCAATTGTACGGAATATGTACTTCACTGTGCAACCTACTAATAAAAGTCTCAATCAATCAATCAAAACACAGAATCATCATACTGCTGTGATTATATGCATCAAGTGTTCATTCAAGGCTAAGGCAAAATATCGATATGTATATTGTGTATCGCAATGTGGCCTTAAAATATCGCATTATTAAAAAAAGGCCATATCGCCCAGCCCTAGTTCAATGATGCCATTTCTGTTTGTCATGTATAATTTTGTCTATTTTGTGTTTATCCTTGAATAAACAGGTCAGTTTCTTGTTACCAACCATTGTGTATTATTCAAACTCCCCTAATTCAGCTGGCTAGTTGTTATCAAGAGTACTAAAACCCTTTTCAACATGATTCTGACAACTAAGTAGGCTAAATAACTTTAAACTTTAATACATGCTCGGATAGGCCAGTATCGGTCAGTATCGGTATCGGTCAGTATCGGTATCGGATCGGATATGCAAAAACTATATCGGTATCGGATCGGAAGTGCAAAAACCTGGATTGGGACATCCCTACACTGAATACAGAAAAAAAACGATAGCTATGTACTTAAGTATAAAGAATTCTAAAAGGGTGCACCCAAACGTACTGGTAAAAGGGACAATTATTAAAACTGTTGAGGAAACAAAATATTTTGATTGTGATATAATCTTCAAAAAACATGTTAAAATGATTGCTAATTAACCAAATAATAATATTTTCTAATTTCTAGCATATTAAAAAACTATCTTTTTTCCCTGAAGCTGCTTTAAAACATACCTGCATGCTATGATTCTCTCTTACATGAGATATTGACTGTATCTTGTGTGATGACTGTATTATGATGATAGTATATATCTGATAGTATATATCTGTATCATGAATCAATTTAAGTGGACCCCGACTTAAACAAGTTGAAAAACTTATTCGGGTGTTACCATTTAGTGGTCAATTGTACGGAATATGTACTTCACTGTGCAACCTACTAATAAAAGTCTCAATCAATCAATCAGTCAATCAAAATTGTATACCATGCTTGACTTAGGCAAATCAAACCACCCTAAAGCCAGTCAGATTGCTGTATGAACAAGCATAGAAAATACTGGATCAAAAACCAAAACAATAACATTGTAACATTCTCTCTAAATAGGACGTTTTGATCATGTATTTGTTATGTGTCATATTCGTCTGGTGCACAAAATGATACACAATGCTGCCCCGCCTCCATTGAAAAAATATATGATCCTCTGCTCTGAGTGCACAACTAGGGCCTTAAAGGGGAACTTACATTTTTTTAAAGAAATGTTGCCTATCGTTTACAATTCTTCTGAGAGATAAGAAGACAAAAGTTTTTCCGCTTTCTAACATATAAAAATCGGCTCATTCTTGGTGGCTAGCAATATAGCTAAAGGGAGCAATCAATTATATCTCTAAATTACTTTAAAATGCATTCAAAAACAGCCAACAATACTTAATTTACGTTCCGTAACATGTATAACAACTAAGCTGTAGCGACATTGTTATTGTAAGAGGAACTCTTTTTATAGCGTAGTAACACATCGCCATGCTATGGTATTAGCCGTAAAATATATATATATAATAAATGTATATATCTATTTATTGTATATATATATTTATATATTATTTATATATATTTATTTATTTATATATGCACCTTATTGCTTTTTTATCCTGCACTACCATGAGCATATGTAACGAAATGTTGTTCTTATCTGTGCTGTAAAGTTCAAATTTGAATGACAATAAAAAGGAAGTCTAAGTCTAAGTCTAAAAGCTAGCTACGGCAAGAGATAAGCTAATTTCTACGTCAACACGAAACGCGTTTGCGTTTCTAATGCACAACACTTCGATATGACACCAATCTGAACTGACTAAAAAACATGAACAATCATATTACAGTATCTGTAAAGTATAAGCCCACATTGAATCGTTTGTTTGTACAAACCCCGTTTCCATATGAGTTGGGAAATTGTGTTGAATGTAAATATAAACGGAATACAATGATTTGCAAATCCTTTTCAACCCATATTCAATTGAATGCACTACAAAGACAAGATATTTGATGTTCAAACTCATAGACTTTTTTTTTTTTTTTGCAAATAATAATTAACTTATAATTTCATGGCTGCAACACGTGCCAAAGTAGTTGGGAAAGGGCATGTTCACCACTGTGTTACATGGCCTTTCCTTTTAACAACACTCAGTAAACGTTTGGGAACTGAGGAGACACATTTTTTAAGCTTTTCGGGTGGAATTATTTCCCATTCTTGCTTGATGTACAGCTTAAGTTGTTCAACAGTCCGGGGGTTCTCTCTCATAATTTAGGCTTCATAATGCGCCACACATTTTCAATGGGAGACAGGTCTGGACTACAGGCAGGCCAGTCTAGTACCCGCACTCTTTTACTATGAAACCACGTTGATGTAACAAGTGGCTTGGCATTGTCATGCTAAAATAAGCAGTGGCGTCCATGGTAAAGTTGCTTGGATGGCAACATATGTTGCTCTAAAACCTGTATGTACCTTTCAGCATTAATGGCGCCTTCACAGATGTGTAAGTTACCCATGTCTTGGGCACTAATACACCCCTATACCATCACAGATGCTGGCTTTTCAACTTTGCGCCTATAACAATCCGGATGGTTCTTTTCCTCTTTGGTCCAGAGGACACGATGTCCACAGTTTCCAAAAACAATTTGAAATGTGGACTCGTCAGACCACAGAACACTTTTCCACTTTGTATCAGTCCATCTTGGATGAGTTCAGGCCCAGAGAAGCCGACGGCGTTTCTGGGTGTTGTTGATAAACGGTTTACGCCTTGCATAGGAGAGTTTTAACTTACACTTACAGATGTAGCGACCAACTGTAGTTACTGACAGTGGGTTTCTGAAATAGCCAAATTGCTAAAAAAAAATGTTTTTATCTTGTTTATGTAAAAACAGTTAAAATTGCAGCAATGAAAACAAACAACAAAACGCAAAATCTAACTTCCTCGAGGAAAAAAACGCATTTTGTGATGTTTAAAAAGCTGCACACTGATTAACCCACTATTGATTAACTATTGTCAGTATTAGCACTATAATAGACTCAATGTGTAGAATTATATCTTTGATTAATTATTAAAATTGGCTATTTACTAGATTGTACGTTAAATCTAATGATACCTCCGCATTGGTGCCTGTCTGTCTCTCTGAGTTTGTGTATGTGTGTGTGTGTGTGTGTGTGTGCGGTTCACATTTTATATTGTGCCTTTTTACGACATTGCAAATTGACAATGCTTTATAAAGTACTCCAATTGACGTAGACAAAGTTTAGCTGTATATGGTTTTGTACAATCCTCTCGGA